>NW_024712420.1:305000-330000 GCF_018991925.1 Homarus americanus
CACACACACACACACCCACACATGAACTCCCAGTCAAGCGGATCGAAAAAAAATATTTAAAAAAAAATAGTAATAATAACAGCAGTATCTACGGTGTCAGGCTACCAGGAACAGCGTCTGAAATAGTAGTAGGAGTAGGGTGTTGGTAGTAGTAGTTATAGTAGCAATAGTAGATGTTTTTGTTCTTGTAGTAGTAGTAGTAGTAATATAATTGTTGTAATAGTAGTAATAGTAACGACATTAGTTGTAGTAGTAGTAGTTGTAGTTAATAATAATAACTAACAACTTTAGTCGTAGGAGTAGTAATAATAACAAGTTAACAACATTAGTCGTTGTGGTAATAGTAGTAATAGTAGTAGTAGTAGTAGCAGCAATAGTAATACTGGTAGTAGTGATTATAGAAATAATTGAAGTAGTAGTAGTAAAAGTAATATTAGTAGTAATTGTAGTAGTAGTAGTAATAGTAGTAGTAGTAGTAGTAGTACCATCATCACTAAAGGGGTCCCGGAACCTCACCAACACAGTATTATAACGCCTGGTAACTCTCCCCCACACCTTGACCTTCTGGCTCACCGTGACCTGAGACGGGGAGGAGTGAGCCAGTGTGACGCCACCAGTTCACCTGCTTGTAGCCCCAAAGGTATTCTGGATCACCTGAAGATTAGCCACCCTCCCAGCACCTTATTTTTTACCTGATGATTAAACACCCTTAACGCTACCTGGTGTGTGTTAGGTTAGGTTAGGTTAGGTTGGTGAACTAATATAGATGTGTTTATAGAGGTGAACAATACAGGTAAGATAGACAGGTAAGCTAGGTTAATTAGTTGTGTGTGTGTGGGAATATCCTGCCCATGATTAGCTTTTGTTAGTTGAGTTGTGGGATTAGATAAAGGACTTCAGTGTGTGTGTGTGTGTGTGTGTGATGAATAACAGAACCAACGTATGGTTAACACACTTCAGCTAACTCACCTCCAACCACCACCCAACACACCCACACCACCCAACACACCCACACCACCCCACACACACCCACACCACCCCAACACACCCACACTCACCCCAACACACCCACACCACCCCAACACACCCACACCACCCCAACACACTCCATACCACCCCTAACACTCCCCCACTACCCCCAACACACCCACACCACTCCCCAACACTCCCACCACCCAACACACCCTAACACACCCTACCACCCAACACACATTATCTTATCAAGGGAGCTGACAGAGAGAGCCACGCCCACGGGTTCTACTGACGAAGCAGTAAGTAATTTTCAGGTTATTAAGCAGAAGAGTAAGCAGGTAGCGACAGCAGTAGAGAACACACTCAGTTAGGTGTTTTTGAAGAGGAAGAGGAGGAGGAGAAAAGAGGATTGGGAGGAGGAAGAGGAGGAGGAGAAGAAAGAAAGAAAGAAGAGGGGGAGGCGAAAGAAGGAAAGAAGTTGGAGAAGAGGAGGTGGAGTACGGTAGTTGGAGAAGAGGAAGAGAAGAAGAAGAGGAGGAGGAGGAAGAAGTTAATGTATGGGTGATGTTTATTCGTGAAAAACATTAACATTGGAAAATAAATTGTTTGAGTTAACATTGACTTTATTTGTGTTTGATTCTTAATGATGTTTGGGTGTGTAATGTTTTTAGTTGTTGATAAATATTGTGTGTTTGGATTTTTTATTTGTTCGTTTGTTTTTAGTTATTTATTATTATTATTATATTTATTATTATTATTATTATTATTGTTATTTTGTTGTTGTTGTTGTTGTTATTATTATTATCGGTAAATAAACAGTGTTATATGTTATTACCTGTACATGGTATGTGTTCACTCACCTGTTTAATTCATTATACGTAAATTAAGGGAGAATATCGACTTGATTACCTGTGTGTCTCTTATGTGAGGGAACGCAGGTGGACAGGTAGACGTGTGTGTGGTTGTGTGTGTGTGTGTGTGTGTGTGTGTGTGTAATAATAATAATAATAAAAATTAACGGTTTATTGAAAGAGCTTGGCAGCCAGAAGGCTCAAAATATACAGTTACATATTTGGGGAATGGGTTTCGAATTACAAATAATATACAAATAACATAAGTGATATAAATAAGATATATGATAACTAGATGGAGAAAAGCTCAAACTACAGGGCATTTCAACATAGTGACAGTGCAAGAAGTAGTATTTACTGGGAGTGAATACACTGGTTTATTACAAGTTATTGATAATTTTTTACAATGGTTGGGACTGGGCTGTTCTTATAGCGATCAGTTCGTGCACGTATGGGCTGGATGCGGTTGTGGTGTCGAACAGCAATTCTCGGGCTAGGGATCTCAGGTGGTAGTAGGAGCCGGTGTCGAGGATGGTGCAGAAGCTACCAAATTCTAGATGAGGTCGTGGTATAATTAAAGTGAGAGTCGAAAGGGTCAGTGTGTTGAGCGCTTTGGATATGTGGAGTAGGAAGGAGAGAATTAATCTTGCATGCCCCCCTTTTTTGTACTTTTTTCTAGGTGTTTACGTTGTGTGGCATTTAGGGAGGAAGACCAGGTAGGGTAGGCATAGGTGAGCTTGGGAAGTATGAATGTTGAGTAAACACTGAGGAGCTCGGGTGCAGGAACTCCGAGGGACTTGAGTCGGCGGAGGAGGTGGAGACGGAAACTGGAGGATTTGACAACTTCACTGACGTGTGGTTTCCAATATAGTTTGTTGTGTGTGTGTGTGTGTGTGTGTGTGTGTATGTCAATAATAGGCTTACTATAATATTACCACAGCTTGTCTTCGTTACCAGCACCTGTCTTCGTTACCATCACCTGCCTTCTTTACCATCACCTGCCTTCGTTACCATCACCTGTCTTCGTTACCATCACCTGTCTTCGTTACCATCACCTGTCTTCGTTACCATCACCTGTCTTCGTTACCATCACCTGTCTTCGTTACCATCACCTGCCTTCGTTACCATCACCTGTCTTCGTTACCATCACCTGTCTTCGTTACCATCACCTGTCTTCGTTACCATCACCTGTCTTCGTTACCATCACCTGTCTTCGTTACCATCACCTGCCTTCGTTACCATCACCTGTCTTCGTTACCATCACCTGTCTTCGTTACCATCACCTGTCTTCGTTACCATCACCTGTCTTCGTTACCATCACCTGCCTTCGTTACCATCACCTGTCTTCGTTACCATCACCTGTCTTCGTTACCATCACCTGTCTTCGTTACCATCACCTGTCTTCGTTACCATCACCTGTCTTCGTTACCATCACCTGCCTTCGTTACCATCACCTGTCTTCGTTACCATCACCTGTCTTCGTTACCATCACCTGTCTTCGTTACCATCACCTGTCTTCGTTACCATCACCTGTCTTCGTTACCATCACCTGCCTTCGTTACCATCACCTGTCTTCGTTACCATCACCTGTCTTCGTTACCATCACCTGTCTTCGTTACCATCACCTGTCTTCGTTACCATCACCTGTCTTCGTTACCATCACCTGTCTTCGTTACCATCACCTGTCACACCTGTGGGAGGAAGTCTTGTCACCTCTCCTCTTGAACCACGAACCCCGAAATTCTCAGACTCATGAATCCGAAGCACTTATGGCTAGAGTAATATATCAGTGTCTACGGCTTTGGGTTCACGAATCTCAATCTCCGGGGTTCGTGGGTTTAGGAGGAGAGCCGACGGGACTTTTTTTTTTTGGTGAGTGACTACACATAAACTGAACTCGCCCACCAAGTCGATCTAAAACGAACTCACAGTGACCTGCTTTTCAATACGCTTACGGCCCTCATCCCTCTCCCCCCCCCACAATCCCTCCCTCTCCAATTCCCCACCCCACCTCCCCATCCAACCCTTCCTCCAACCTTTCCCCCTCCACCCTCCTGCCTGGACCTGGGATGACATCAACTCTCCGCCCTCCTTCCTTCAACCCCCTTCCCCTTCAAACCCCCTCTCCCCTTCAAACCCCCCTCTCCCCCTCAACACCCCTCTCCCCCTCCCTCTCTTTTACTGGGTACAGACTCAATATTGACCAGGTAAATATGTGTACTGGTTTTCTTATGATTTTGCCGATCATTCTCAACTACCTGTGTTTTCTCCCTCAATAACATGGAAAGGAAAATACTTAGGTGAAATGTTATGCGTCGGATGCTGAAGCTCGAGTCATTCTCTCAACTCAGGTACTTCTTGTTTGATTAGTTGCAGGTCATATACTTACCTGTGTTAAATTTACGTCACTATTTAACCTGTGATTTGGTTCGGCAATTGGTTACAGGTCATATGGATTGGTACCTGTGTTAAATTTAGGTCTCTATTTAACATAAGATTAGGTCGGGGGGATTGGTTGCAGGTCATATACTTACCTGTGTTAAATTTACGTCTCTATTTAACCTTCGATTAGTCCAGTTAGGGTCACAATTCCTAATGGTTAAAGTAATGAGGGATGGATCTATTAGAGGAACTACATAGGGATCTATTTAAACCAGTCATCATTAATTTTACCTCCTTGTCTCTCCGCCCACTCTCTTGTCTTGCCTTGCTTCTCCTCTTCTCCTTACTCATTCTTACTCAATCATCTCCTTCCCGCCCTCCCACCCTCCCTCCCTCCCTCCTCTCTCTTGCCCGCCCTCCGCCCCCGCCCACCCACACTCCTGCCCCGTCCCTTCCCTCCAACATTCTCGCCTCTTTCCTCCCTCCTCCTTCCCTCCCTCACTCGATCTCGTTCCTTCCCTCCTTCCCTCTATCTCCTTCCCTCCCTCCTTCCTTCCCTTTCCTTCCACCCACCACATACCCCCGAAAACCTCTCCCCTAGTCTTGTTCCGGGCCTGTAAGTGTTGCACCACCACTACCACCACCCGACATTCTTACTAGGGCAGTTGTCGTGCCCTTGTGACCCCTGAAGGATGGCTGGGTGGAGGATGATGCGCAGTATGTAGAGTAACTCGCACTCAATCAAGTAAGAGATGGAATAAATTATATAGACAAAGGCTGACTCGAGAGAAAAGGAGAGCATATGAAATTAAGTTGAGGGGGAAAGTTACGTTGGAGTTATTTTTGTAAAGGTGAGGATTACTGATTAGTTTTTTTTTTTGATGATGGTAGAAATATTGGGTTTACCTGAAGATTAGACACCCTAGTTTATTTCACTTGATTAATTAAATATCATAATGGTAACCTAATCTACTCTTAACTTAGCTTAACCTGATCTGACCTAACCATATCTAACGCTAACCTAACTTAACCTAACCTAATCAAACGTTAGCATCTTTAATTATCAGGTGAAATAAGGCTAAAGGAGAGGAGAGGCTCATTTTCAGGTTAGGTTAGGTTAGGTTAGGTTAGGTTAGGTTAGGTTAGGTTAGGTTAGGTTCGGTTAGGTTAGGTTAGGTTCTTCACTCCACGAGACAAGAGAAGCCACACACTCTCTCTCTCTCTCGGAACACTCAAGTACTGTTAACTGAAGGAACATTATTACGTTACGATACTTCTGGGAGGGAAACATTGCGTGTGATGGATCAATGAAGGAAATGCCTCGTCTCTCTGGCACTGGATGACATTTCTCAGTCTAGTCTAGCACCGTCATCCACCACGCAACCCACCATGACGTCACGTAACAAATAGGAAAACAAAAGGAGTTGCTTCAGTGACGGAGGAGGGGGGGGGTGATAGGTGGGGGTGATACTGGTCAATGGTGGGTGGTGGTGAGGGGGTGGTTGGTGGTGGTGAGGGGTGATTGTTGGTAGGGATGGTGAGAGGGGGGGTGGTGGTGGTGGTGATAGTGATAAGAGGAGTGGTGGTGATAGTGATGAGAGGAGTGGTAGGGTGGTGGCGGTGATAGTGATAAGAGGAGTGGTGGTGATAGTGATGAGAGGAGTGGTAGGGGTGGTGGTTGGTAGCATGACCATGGGTGGTAGTGATGGGAACTCCGGTGTCGTTATCGTGACTCTGTGGGTGGTGTGGGTGGTAGTGGGTTGTGTCGACAGGTGCTCACGACAGCCGACCAGGTGTTGGAGTTCCAGAAGTAAAGTATATATATTATTATACTGATCTCCCTTATCGTTTATCACTGTAATGGTTTCTAGTATCAGTATTATTGGTGGTTAAGTTTGGTTAAGCTTAGTGAGGTGAGGTTTTGTTAGGTTAGGTGAGGTTAAGTTAGGTTAGGTTAGTTACATCTCGCCAGGTTGAAGTCAAGTGGGTCACAGTCCTAACAGCCCCAAACCTCACCCCGACGATTAAATTTCAGTCTCCATCAGCCCCCACCATCAGCCCCCACTCCTACCGAGCCTCAGTCTTCACGGTTAGGCTAGGGGCGGAGCCTATTAGAACTGGAGCCCATTTGACCTGTAGCCTCCCATCAACCTCACACCACGGGACTCCCACCACTCGAGGTCAGCTGAGAGGAACACTGAAGCATCCGGGTGTTGGAAGCGGGGACTGGCCTGGTGTGGACATACATACACACACGTGTTGACATTGTGTTTACCTGAAGATTAAATCCCCTAACCTAACCTAAGAAAATATCGTGTTTGTCAAGTGTTCTGAAAACTTTCGCGTTCGAGAGAGACACTTAAGGTATATGTGGTGGTAGGAGGAGGATGAGGATGGATTGGCGAACGACTCAGCCCTCCTCCTCCTTACAGATATAGAGCAACAAGCCACCGTGAATCATAAGAAGCAGTAGAAGCGTAGGAGGAAGAACCTGAATTCGTGGAGTCGATTAAAGTTCCTAGACAATTGATACTGGTTCGATGTATATTATGTATATTTTTTGGGGGGGAATACATATTTATATTTGTTATTTTATGATGGGTGTTTATATAATATAACCAGTTAGAGGTATGTTGATGTGGGCTTATTATTATTATTATTATTATTATTATTATTATTATTATTATGTTATTGTTCTAATTTGATTATACTGTGATAAGCAGATTGATTTACACACACACACACACACACACACACACACACACACACACACACACACACACACACACACACACACACACACGTACTTGTCAAACCTAATACTTTGTTGTCTCTCTCCTCAGGTAAGCGAGTGTGTGTGTGTGTGTGTGTGTGTTCTCAGGGTGGAGACGACCAGCCTTGTACAGGTAAGTTGTACTGCGTCTCCTCATTTACACTCACACCTGTTTCTCTCTAAGTCCTGGGAGGGTGAGGGGAGGAGGGAGGCGGTGGTGAGGGTGATGAAGGAAAGATTTTGGGTAACAATTGAGAGTAAGGGTGATGAGGGAGTGAGTTTGGGTGAAGGGAGGTAAGGGAGTGACTAAGGGTGAGGGTAATGAACAGCAATATAGAGTGAGGGAGATGAGGGTGAGGGGATGAGGAAGGCTGGTGAGAGAGAGAGAGAGAGAATAAGGGAGAATGTAAGGGTGACCAGAGAGAGAATGAAAATGAGGGTGCGTGAGGAAGAATGAAGATGATGATGATGATGGGTGCGTAAGAGGGAGAAAGTGCGTGAGAATGAATGAGGATAATGAAGGGGGGTGTTTCTCACTCTTACAGACAGCAATAGACGTGTGCAGCTGTCGGGTGAAGAATGAGAAACATAAGAGGGTGTCAGTCCTAGTGTTGGAATGTGTAGTACAAGAATGACTTAAGAATGACTTCAGAGGCAAGTATGACGTCAGAGGCAAGTATGACGTCAGAGGCAAGTATGACGTCAGAGGCAAGTATGACGTCAGGGGCAAGATAGACAACGAGGTGGTAGAGTGGTCGTTTTGATAGACAGATAGATAAATGAAACGATGGAAGGATAGATAGATAGATAGATAGGAATAGAACGATCGCAGAGGTGTTACAGTATTGTGTAATATAATGTACCCTAGAGAATGTACTTTACTGTAACCTTGTACTAAAAATGATGGTTGGTGTGGCTTTTAATATATACCTGTCAGCCTAGATGTGTGTGTGTGTGTGTGTGTGTGTGTGTGTGTGTGTGTGTGTGTGTGTGTGTGTGTGTGTGTGTGGTGTGTGTGTGTGTGTGTGTGTGTGTGTGTGTGTGTGTGTGTGTGTGTGTGTGTGTGTGTGTGTGTGTGTGTGTGCGCGCGAAGAATGAAAGTCAATTATCAAGACACATCGAATCGACCAACACTATTTTTTTTTTTGGCTGTTGAGAATTTAAGTGTGACAGAGAGGTACACACACACACACTCTCTCTCTCTCTCTCTCTGGTGGGTATAGTGAATGATGAGACTGTAGCGTATGGTGGTAATGAGTATAGTGTTGTGTTATGATTGGTGAGAACCCGAGTATAGTGTTATGTATAGAAGATATGATGACCTAATATGGAAGTGGTTATAGTGTAATTGTTATATAGGTTTGTATGGTGACATGTGGTGACACCATGTGCTCTGTGTGATGATATGGTGATTGTAATGGTGATAATATAGTGACTAGTGGTGTGTGTGTGTGTGTGTATGAATGTGGTGATATATGGTGTGGTTAAGATGGGTTATGGTGACAATATAGTGACTGTAGTGTTGTGTGTGTGTGTGTGTATGTGTGTGGTGATATATGGTGATTATGGTGGTAAATATAGTGACTTATACCTGTAGAAAGAACACTATACATTAGATGAGGTGTATTCTGTAGACGGATATAGTGAGTCTAATTTTATGGAGATGATGGTGGTGATGATGGTGGTGATGGGAGATGATGGTGATAGTGGGTTATAATGGTGATAGTGGTGGTCTTATACATGGTAGTAATAGCAATGGTAAAAGTAGTGGGATGGTGGGTATCTGTTGTTCGTGAGAGAGAGAGAGAGAGAGAGAGAGAGAGAGAGAGAGAGAGAGACTGTGGTTGGGGTAGGTGGGCATGGTAGTGGACACGATTGTGGTGTTTGTGGTTGAGGGAAGAGAATGGTGGTAGATTGGTCATGACTCATGTTAGAGGACATTGACCTACGGGTAGTTAGAGGCATCACAATACCTCATGACTCATCACACTCAGTCACTCACTCACTCATTAACTCATGACGCTACTAATTTCATCTCCATCCTATCTCGCTCTTAACTCATTCTACCCTCATTCTAACTCATTCTACCTCATCCTGACCCTCCCTAACTCATTCTACCTCATCCTGACCCTCCCTAACTCATTCTAACTCATTCTACCTCATCCTGATCCTCCCTAACTCATTCTAACTCATTCTAATTCACACACATTCACTCTAACTCATCTCTTCGATATGTACAAACACACACACAAATCCTCATGAAAGTACACATGCTGCTCCCAAACGCTCACAAAAGTACACACACACACACACGAGTACACATGTTGTCCCAATCGCTCACAAAAGTACACACACACACACACACACACACACACACACACACACACACACACACACACACACACACACACATACATACACACACACACACACACACACACACACACACACACACACGCAAAAAAACACTGTCCAAAATACACATGCCAAGGTAACATTCACAGTCTGACACTTGTGCATACCTAACTAGTCAAACACACACAATAAACTCCCATACATGTGTACATTTTTACCGTCCAACAGCGGGAATAAAACAGTATGTACACACAGAATGTTTATGTCAGATTTATAGCAGCAGTGACTTATATAACTACGGTAGTCAATGTATATAGTCAATGTACAGTATATATATCTACTGTACTTAATGGCTATAAGTGCGGTAGTCTATATACTGTAGCTACTGTAGTCAAAGGCTATAAGTACGGTAGTCATATACTAGCCGTAGTCAATAGCTATAAGTGCGGTATCTATATACTGTGCTGCTGTAGTCAAAGGCTATAAGTGCGGTAGTCTATATACTGTAGCTACTGTAGTCAAAGGCTATAAGTACGGTAGTCTATATACTGTAGCTACGGTAGTCAATGGCTATAAGTGCGGTAGTCTATATACTGTAGCTACTGTAGTCAATGCTATAATGGTAGTCTATATACTGTAGCTACGGTAGCGCGGTGTCTATATACTGTAGCTACGTAGTCAATGGCTATAAGTGCGGTAGTCTATATACTGTAGCTACGGTAGTCAATGGCTATAAGTGCGGTAGTCTATATACTGTAGCTACTGTAGTCAAAGGCTATAAGTACGGTAGTCTATATACTGTAGCTACGGTAGTCAAAGGCTATAAGTGCGGTAGTCTATATACTGTAGCTACGGTAGTCAATGGCTATAAGTACGGTAGTCTATATACTGTAGCTACGGTAGTCAATAGCTATAAGTGCGGTAGTCAATTTATATAACTACGGTAGTGAATGTATATAATTACGAAAGTAATGGTGACTGATTGATGGTAAAGGCTAAAGTGGCTTATCAAATGGGCCCCCTGTCCTAATTAGTCCCCAGTCTTAACAGGCCCCAGCAGGCAGTAACCTAACTAACCTAACCTAACCCTCCCTAACTTAATGAACCAAACCTAAACTTAATCTAACCTGCCCCCCACCCCTCCCCGACCAACGGCCAGGTAGCATTAGGGTGTTTGATCATTAGGTAAAATAAACTGGGTGCTAATCTTCAGGTGATGTCAACTCCTGTATAATGGGTTTATGTTAGTCTGTTCAGTCAAGGAAGAACAGTGCCTCACGAATACTGACAAGAACCTGTTTTAATCCAAACACACAAACAGAGAGATGAACAAAGACACACACACACACACACACACACACACACACACACACACACACACACACACACACAGACGACTTAACAATGAAATAAGAGGTGACAGCCAAATACAAGCAACAACACACACACACACACACACACACACACAACGCCCCTGAATCACGTGTTGGTGGCTGATCACGTAGTATTGTGGGATACATCCGGGCCTCTATGACGTCACATTTCCCGTTTTCCCCTGAACAACAATCCTACAGTAGTCTCTCGGGCGGCGGCGGTACCCAGCCCTGAGTTGTGGGGGAGGAGGGAGGAAGGAGAATTTAATGTTATTTCTACTATTATAACCTCCTCCTATCGTTATTGCAATCACTACTCTCTTTTTTTTTGGTGGTGGTTTCATGCTGTGATTTATAATTTGGTGTCGTAAACATTTGGGTATTTCTTCATTATGGTATTGCTGAATGGCGGGGTCCATTTCCTGTCAATCAAGGTGAAGTTCTGACTTGTCATTACCGCCTTCACTACTGCTAAATTTCTCGTCGCGGTTCACAGGTTGATTCCTCTGCAGCGCCTCCTCCTCCCCCTCCCTCCCTCCCTCCTCCCTCCCTCCCTCCCTCCCTCCCTCCTTACTTACTTACTTTACCTCTCCCTCTTACTTTCCCTCCTCATCCCATCCTCCTCCCTCCTCCCTCCCTCTCCTCCCTCCTTACTTTTACCTCCTCCTCCTACTTTACCCTCATCCCATCCCTCCTTCCTCCATCTCTCCCTCCTCCCCCATTACCCCCCTTACCTCCCCCTCTCCTCACCTCCTCTTCACCCCCTCCTCCCTCCCTCCTTCCTTCACCTCTTCCTCCTCACCTCCCTCCTAATCCCCTCCTTCCGCCCACAGGTGGAGCAACTCACTCTTACAATCTGTTTTGTGATAGTAATTGAGTGTGTGTGTGTGTGTGTGTGTGTGTGTGTGTGTGTGTGTGTGTGTGTGTGGGATACGATAACCTTTTGGGGTAAACAATAATAAAGGTATTCAGACTTTTGTTACATATTCTATATATATATTTTTCTTTTAAATGATTTCACAATAACAATTGTTTGCCCTGATTTTTGTCATATCTTATTGGTCACTGTTAACATGATGGTGAGGTTCTGATGGACACCGTTAACATGATAAGTCGGATCCTGTTGGACACCGTTAAGATGATGGTCAGATCCTGTTGGACACCGTTAACGCCTCAAGCGATGATATTGGCGTTGGAAGACGTGTTCTGGGTGCGTTGAATATACGTTTAATGGTTCCCGCTCTTACGAGATTCTCATATAACCGAATCATTATGACTGGGGTCCATTAAAACTGGGGCCTATTTGGATTGGGGCCTCTTAGAACTGAAACCCAATCTTAATGGCCAGGTTTAGGGCCTTTTAAGACTGGGGCCTGTCTCACCAGTGTGTGTGTGTGTGTGTGTGTGTGTGTGTGTGTGTGTGTGTGTGTGTGTGTGTGTATATGAATAATAATAATAATAATAATAATAATAATAATAAACGGTTTATTAATAGAGTTGCAGCCTGAAAAATATACAGACTTACATTTGATTTAGACATAATGATATAATATGCATTGAATACATTTACAGGGCTGTACAGTACATAAGTCAGGAGTTGTTTATTATTTTAACAATAGATGGGATGGTGCTGTTCTTATATCTATCGGTGCGGGCTGTTATGGCTGAATTTTGTTGTAGTGGCGGACTGCGTGGAGGGTGGGGGCTGCAGGAGGTGGGGGGTGCAGTAGTCCACTGCCAAACCTTTCCAGTGCTTGGTGGTGCTTGTATGTATGTGTGTGTGTGTTATGGTGGACAGGTGAATAAGATATAGTTATTTAGACTGTATTATCAGTCCTGGGTCCAACTCTCACAGTGCAAGAGGGGGGGTGGTAGGAGGAGAGGAGAGAGGGAGGAGGGGGGGAAGATACAGTACCAGAGAATGTCGCGAGAAAGAATGAAGGTGCATTTTAAGAACTGGTCAGATTGCAGTCCACCGCCTCGTGTGTGAGGTCGGTCTTTGTGACACCCCACCCACTACCCACCCACCCATCCACCCACCCCTCCACCCACGTCATCACCCTACCTACCTCCACCTCCTCCACCCTCGACACTGGCTTGTTGGCGGTGCTCAGTGACCCGGTAAGACAGGCTTGTAAGGGCATGATTTGGTGAGAACGGATGGTAAGCAATGGAGAGCGATAACGTTGTGTTCTGAGTGACTTCGGCGACACCACCTTCAGGAGCAAGAGGTAGCCAGCAGAAGTGAGAGAACAGAGCAGGAAAAGAGGTGGGAAAACACAGCAGGAAAAGGGGTGGGGGGAACGAAAGGGGTGAGGAAAAGCAGGAAGGGTGAGGGACAGCAGGAGGTGGGGACAGCAGGAGAAGGAACAGTAGAAAGGAGTGAGGGGACAGCAGGAGGGTGAGGGACAGCAAAAAAGGGGTGAGGGTACAGCAGAAGGGGAAAAGCAGGAGGAGAGGAGGGAGGTGAATAGCAGTAAAGCAGCAACACACATCAGGAACAGACGTGTCAACATTACGGGTTGACTCGAGTCCCCAGACAAAACATGAGGGCAAAGGTTCTTGTCCCTGAAGCATTATGGTGACTGTTGCCTGGCTCGTGGACACACACACACACACACACACACACACACACACACACACACACACACAGTTAACCTCTATATAACGGCTTCTCTCTCTCTCTCTCTCTCTCTCTCTCTCTCTCTCTCTCCATATAATCCGTTAGTTCAAGATATTTCACATCTAACGAACTCTCATTATAACGAACTTTCATCTCGATTATAGTTCGTTAGATGGAGGTTTCATATCTAATAGACCCCTCCATATAACGAACTTTTCCTCTCCTTATATTGCGTTAAATGAAGGATTTGTTATAGCTGATTAGGAAACCCGAACACAATCCCTTCTCAAGATTGGATGATTGGAGGATTTGGTTAACTGGAGAAAGAGAGATTAGCGAGTCGTGATTATCATGGAGAGAGATAGAGATGTAGTAACCGTAGTAGTAGTGGAGGTTAGGTTAGGTTAGGTTAGGTTAGGTTAGGTTAGGTTAGGTTTAGGTTTGGTTAGGTTTGGTTTGGTTAGGTGATTGATAAGACCGAGTAACAAATACACAGGTGTGGAAGATGATTAGATGACAGGTGTGGGGGTGAGGAGGAGGAGGAGGGGTAGGAACTGGAGGAAGAGAAGGAGGAGAACGGGGAATGATGGAAGCAGGGGAAGTTGAAGGAGGAAGGAAGATGACGTCAGAGTATTAATGATAAGCAGGAGGAGGAACTGGCAGGAGGAGGGAGCAGGAGTAGGGAACTAAAGGAACTGAAGGAGGGGTAGGAGGAGGGGAGGAGGAGGGAGGAGGAGGGAGGGAGGGAGGAGGGAGGGAGGGAGAGGAGTAAAGGCGTGTCTGGGGAATATCATGTCTTCAGAAAATCAGGTTATGACGCCCTAGGAGCACCTGATCGTGGAGGTGTTCACTGGGGTATGACGGCCGCGAGAGACACCTAGTACATGGGCTCGGTGGAGGAGGTGGGCAGCGCCGGGTACACTACGCCTGACTCTGTGTGTGTGTGTGTGTGTGTGTGTGTGCCAGATCCCAGTACAGTGCGCCACATCATACAAGGTTCACTTCTCGTTACAATCTCCCGCCGCGACATAACTGGATGTGTTCAATTTTAAGCTGAATTTAAGTGTCTATTTTTTTTTTCAGGGTCTAGATGAGAATAAATGTAGGCACACACCACACACACACACACACACACACACACACACACACACACACACACACACACACTAATTGAGAACAAAAATCGTTTACTGGTCTCATGGGTCAGCTTCTTATTAAATCTCACTGAGGTATAATTTTCCCTCGTGTAGAAGCTGCTAATGACCGCTGGTGAGGGAGTGGGAGGTGAGGGAGTGGGAGGCCATGGGGGAGAGCTGGCCTCCTACCCTCCACTCCTCACCCCCCTCCTCCTCCCACATCGTCTACAACAACAACGGCAAAAAACGCGACAATCAGACTAACGGGACGATAATCAAAAGAGACACAGACAAAAACAAGAAAATGTGGGTAATTAGAGAAACAGGAGCCAGATGAAGCGGTCAAGGTGTCGGTGGCCAACAGGTAAGAGGAGGTGACACTATCTACCTGCCTACCTGGCCTACCTGTCCGCTCGAGACAACTGAGAGATGATTCATAATCCTGTCTCCCCTCATAGTCTTCCCCCTCTTTCCCCCTCACAGTCCCCTTCACCCCTCATAGTCTTCCCCTCTTTCCCCTCAGAGTCCCCTTCACCCCTCATAGTCTCCCTTCACCCCTCATAGTCCCCTTCACCCCTCATAGTCCCCCTTCACCCCCTCATAGTCTCCTTCACCCCCATAGTCTCCCTTCACCCCCTCATAGTCTCCCTTCCCCCTCATAGTCTCCCTTCACCCCTCATAGTCCCCTTCACCCCTCATAGTCTCCCTTCACCCCTCATAGTCCCCCTCATACAATGTGCGTGTGTGTGTAATAATAATAATAATAATAATAATAATAATAATATATATAAGAAGCGGTTTATTGAAAAAGTTTGCAGCCCGAAGGCTGAAAATATACATTGGACATAAATGACTTATTACATACATTGGTGGTTTAACAAAAGCCTTCATAAGAGAAAGGTGAAGGAACATATACAGTGAACATACAGATGTTTACACACGTAGATCATGTGAGCTGAGGTGTTGAACAGCAGACACGTAGTGTAGTAACTCCCTCACAGATGGCGTTATGAGGGTCATCAATCATGTGGAGTACTAGTTCCCTCACAGGTGTTGTTATGAGGGGCTTGACGTGGTGTGTGTGTGTGTGTGTGTGTGTGACAGTAACGTAGTAAAAAGTTATATGTATGTGTGTGTAATAGTGGGCATGTCGAACCTGGTCATGGATAGGGGCGGGAGAAGACCAGCTAGCCAGCCATCCAGCAACCCAACCAGCTAGCCAGACCAGCTAGCCAGTCATCCAGCCAACCAGCCAGACAGGTAGACCTCAAGTCTGGACCACCGCCCATGGCATGAGATAGATAGGTAGCTCCACCTCCTTCCTGTATCACAATTAAAGGTTTCTGCAACAACAACACAAATCATTAGCCATAAAATCAATACCGACCCAAAGTGTAAAAAAAAAACACATCCAATACCTCAGACTGCGATGCGCTTACCTAATTAGCCTGGGTCTGTTCCACTTCACTTACCACGCTAAAGAAAAGTCTCCAATGTAAGTGAGTTTTTCTAATAATAATAGAGACGATAGTAAAAAAAAGAGAGAGCGAGAGATAGAGAATGAGAGAAAAGAGAGAGAACTGGCGGGGCAATACCCACCCAAAACTGTTATATTGAACAAGGGCGGTAATCCCGTTAGTTAAGTACAGAGAGGTGGGTCTTGAGGGCTGGTTCTGACAGTAGAGTGGTATGTGGGTCCATCTCATACGATTTTTCAAGTGTTGCCGCTAAAAGGGAATTGTTCTGAGAATAATGAGTAGCGAGGGAGTGACTACAACGGGATCCCCAGCCACTTCACCTGTTCAAGTAGCTTACCTGCTGCTGGTGGTGGTGATGAGCGGTGTACCTAGTTAGTCCAGGTGGCGGGCACTTTCTCCCGCCCTGTCATGCCCTGCCCTGCAATGCCCTTACCACCTCCCACAACACTAGTCACTTCCCTCCCACCTCCTTTTCCTCCCTCCCTCCCTCCCTCCCTCCCTCCCTCCCTCCCTCCCTCCCTCCCTCCCTCCCTCCCTCCTCCTCCCTCCCTCCTCCCTCCTCCTCCCTCCCTCCCTCCCTCACTTCCTCCTTACCTATTGTTCGATACTTGTGAATCATTCCATTTCATATTGCCATTGAATCAGACGATAAACACACACACACACACACACACACACACGAATAGATAGATAATCACACTTACCTCTTTCATCTCTAAACACCTGGCCTTTACTGACACACACACACACACACACACACACACACACACACATACATTTAAATACCAAACAGTCATCTCTCTTCCTCTCCCTGACACTAAATGATTTGTTCTATTGGTCACGTCAGTTGTATTCTTGTGGGAGACCATTTACATATATGATATCCAGGTGTGTTTATTAATGTTTTCACCTGTCTCTCTCTCTCTCTCTCTCTCTCTCTCTCTCTCTCTCTCTCTCTCTCTCTCTCTCTCTCTCTCTCCCCACAAAGGCGTCAGAACTGGGCTGTGTGTGTGTGTGTGTGTGTGTGTGTGTGTGTGTGTGTGTGTGTGTGTGTGTGTGTGTGTGTGTGTGTGTGTGTGTGTGTGTGTGTGTGTGTGTGTGTGTGTGTGTGTGTGAGATTCTTTGGTCACGCCTCCTCCTCCTCCTACCTCCTCTCACTCACTCACCCTCACTAACCTAACCTAACTAACCTAACCTAACCAAACCAAACATCATCGTCCACTACTCGTTCACTTCCTCTTGTCTGTTTAATCAATGTTTTATTTTTTTTTATGATTTATTATTCATTAAACATCTCCTTCATCAATCTCTTCCTCCTCCTCCTCTCCTTCACTCTTTTACATCATTTCTTTACTTCTCCTCACCTCTACTCTCTCCCTCTCTCTCCTCCTCCTTCTCATCTCTCTTCTACCCTCACACCCCTCCTTGTCTCCCTCCATATTCTTTCTCTTACACACACCCTACACCTTCCCTCCACACCCCACAAAATCTTCCCTCCCGCCCTTCCCGTCCCCTCCTCTCACACCTCTCCCTCCTCCTCCTCCTCCTTGAGATCATTACAAGATAGAGGAGAGACCACAGCCTTCACCTCTAATGTCTCTCTCTCTCCTCTCTCTCTCTCTCTTCATTGTGTTTAATTTTTGGCTTATTTCCCACGCCTCCCTCCCTCCCACGCCTCCCTCCCTCCCGCCTTCCTCCCTCCACGCCTCTCTCCCTCCACGCCCTCCCACCTCCTTCCCTCCCACATCTCCCTCCTCCCACGCCTCCCTCCCTCTCACCTCCCTCCCTCCCACCTCCCTCCCTCCACGTCTCCCTCCCGCCTTCCTCCCTCCTCCCTCCTACGCCTCCTCTCCTCTTTTCCTCCTCACGCCTCCCCACACCTCCTCCAACACCTCCTTCCCTCACGTGAACCACAAGAAACAATGGGCGGTGTGTGGCTGCGTCCGGTAGGGGGAGTGATGGGTGGGGTGAGGAGAAGGGTGAAGTGGGGAGGATATGGGTAGGATAGACATGGTGAAGGGAAGGAAGGAGGGAAGAAGGAATGAAAGAAAGAAGGAAGGGAAGAAGGAATGAAAGAAAGAAGGAAGGAAGGAAGGGAAGAAGGAATGAAAGAAAGAAGGAAGGAAGGTTTATTAAAGGCCTCCTGGTAAGAAAGATCAGAATTTAATTTAATTTGAATTGAAACAGTTTATTTAGCCAGAAAAACACAGATACAGAGTGGATAATAACTAACATGGCTGAGCCAGTTGAGAACCTGAGCTCTCTTTTAGGCACCTGTCTTTAATTATGGTCTTTATTATTACTACATTACTCTTCATTATATTCATCATCATCATTTTTATTCATCATTATTATTATTTTTCGTCATTCTTTATCATCATCTTCACCATTATCAACACGATCATCCTCATCATCATCATCCTCATCATCATCATCCTCATCATCATCATCATCATCATCATCATCATCATCATCAAAGGAATTTACACCACAAAAACACAAAAATACCACAATCAGGCCACAGGTATTACAGGTATAAACAAGTATAGTGAAGATAAACCAGGTACAGGTGTGTATATTACAGTACAGTACACAGGTATAATGATCTCTCAGTACCTGGCAGGTTGGGGAATAGCTTCTTGGAACTACAGAAGATTTCTCAAAATTTTGGGGACGTCTGTTCTTAAGGTTAGGTTAGGTTAAGGTAGGTTGGGTTGGGTTGGGTTGGGTTTGGGTTGGTTTGAGTTAAGCTAGAATGAGGTCAGGTTAGGTAGGATTGGTCTCTATCTATCTATCGATCTATCATCTATCTATCTATCTATCTATCTATCTATATATCTATCTATCACTTAACCGGTAAAAAGCTTTTATGTTCGTCCTCTCTCTCTCTCTCTCTCTCTCTCTCTCTCTCTCTCCTCTCTCTCTCTCTCTCTCTCTCTCTCTCCTCTCAACAACACCGTCTCCCATTGTTCCCCCACTCCATTACTCCCTCTCACTCTTAATCTACCTCCCCAATCTTCTCCTCTCACATTTCTTCTTCTCTCTCACCTTCCTTCTTTCCTTCCTTCCTTCCTTCCTTCCTTCCTTCCTTCCTTCCTTCCTTCCTTTCTTCCCTTCTATTCCCCTCCCTCTTCAACCTTTTCACCTACCAACCTTCCCTTCCCCACCTTCCCCTTCCACCTTCCCCCCTCCCCTTTCCCTCTTCCTTCCCTCTCATCTTCCCTCTCCCACATTCCCGTTTCTCCCTCACCTGTCCGGAACAGCCATAAATAAAAACCTTTCATAGGGTCATCTAGTTTAGGTCAGGAGACAACACGGGGTCGTTGCTATCGTCTGTCTGTCTGTCTGTCTGTCTCTGTCTCTGTCTGTCTGTCTGTCAATCAACGAGTCTTGTCACAGGATATGGAATAATTATTGAAGGCCAATGTTGTTGTGGTTGTTCTTGCGTGTGTGTGTGTGTCTGTCTGTCTGTCTGTCTGTCTGTCTGTCTGTCTGTCTGTCTGTCTCTCTGCCTCTCTCCATTCCTACCTGCCTGCCGGCTTGCTTGCTTATCTGTCTGTGTGTCTGTATGCATGAATGTGTGTGGTTGTATCTATCTATCTATCTATCTATCTATCTATCTATCTATCTATCTGTGTATGTGTGTGTGTGTCTAGGCAGCGTTACCCAGTGTTAGGCAGGTTGAACTTATGGGGATGGAGGATGGCGGAAGAGTCGTTGCTGTAGGGTGAATGGATTGGCGAGTTACTTTTATGGTGCACCTATGGGATCCTGTTGTCTCTTTATATGTCGTGGTGGTGGTGTGTGGTGTTGTGTGGTGGTGGTGGTGGTGGTGTGGGTGGTGGTGGTGGTGGTGGTGGTGTGTGTGTGGTGTGTGGGTGGTGGGTGGGGTGTGGGTGGTGGTGGTGGTGGTGGTGGTGGTGGTGTTGTGTGGTAGTGGTGTGGTGGTGTGGTGGTGGTGGTGGTGGTGGTGGTGGTGGTGGTGTTGTGGTGGTGGTGGTGGTGTTGTGTGGTGTGTGGTGGTGGTGAAGTTCTTTTGGTGTGTTGTTGTTGTTGTTGTTGTTGTTGTTGTGTGTATGGATAGTGTTAGTATTGCGTTAGTGACTATTGAGTTTCTTGTTATGAGTGAGTGTTTGTCAGATCCCTTGTTTTATTGACAGTTCGGGTTCCCATTAGGCTGTCCGTCTTGAATGGCATCAATTTTTGGCTTCTATTTTTTTTTTATCAATGATTTAAAGTTATCTTATATTTTATCTTTATCTTTACTACTCTGTTCTGCCCACTACCCCACCCTGCCACTACCTCTTTCACCCTGCCCACCACTTCACCTGCCCACTCCCCCATCCCCCCTGCCCACACCCCTTCCACCTGCCCACTACCTCCTTCACCTGCTTACCCCTTCACCCTGCCCACCCTTTCACCCTGCCCTACCCTTCCCCTGCCCACTACCCCACCCCTGCCCTATCTCTTCCCCCGTTTGCCCAGTACCCCTTGTGTGTAAGATAAGGCAAAGAGCTTCACAAATCGACCACTTGGAGCGCTGTGTGTCCAAGGGTCAACAATGGTGGTTGGCCCCTGTGTTTCTGTGTTCATCAGCTCCTTTTGTGTACCAATCAGCGGCTTCCCTCGCGCCCATGGGTGCTGGGTGGGGTAGGGGGGGAGGAAGCAGGGGGGGGTGGGAGGAGGGAACTAGCTGTAGGTAGGTGAAGGGGAACAGTAAAAGCCTCAACACTAACCATCTGGGGGGGGGAGAAGGTGGAGGAAGAGTGGAAGGGGTGGTGAGAAGGAGAAGGAATATAAGAAGGAGGAGGGAGGAAGAAGAGTCTAGTGGAGAGAACACCAGCTGTCAGATATAATATAAACACTACACTTTAAGTTCTCCCAGTCTACGTTTTATCAGTTCAGGATATTCACAATAAAGTGACATGAACAGAAATCAACAACATTTGATCACTGCCTGGGGGAGGGGGAGGGGGTGGGGAAGGAGGGGGAAGGGTGAGGGAGGGGTGGAGGAAAGAAGAGGAGGGGGAAGAAGGAGGGGAACACGAGAAGAAAGGAAGTGGAGAGGTGAAAGAAGAAGCAGAAGGAAGGGAAGAATAAGGTCGAGCAGGGAAAAAGGAGAAGGGGGAGGAGGAGGATAATGAAAGTGGAGGAAAAGAAGAAGGAGGAGGAGGAGGGAAGGAGAATGAGGGAGGAAAAGAAGGAGGAGAAAGAGGAAGAAGAAGAGGAACCCCCTTGATAAACCAAACTTGTGACACATTGCCCTGTTTTAGACATCCCTTTAAACACGCTGGTCAACCCTGGATGTTTTTTTACTACAGTGGCAACAGGCTTTACCACACCATCCCACTATATGTATCTCCAGTAGGTAAGCGGATTTACTGTATTTATGTAAATCTCCCAACAGGTAAAAATCTGTTCAACACTTTTATAAGGGTGAAAAATTCCATCCATATGAGTTTTTTTTGGGGGGTTGTGTGGAATTCCTCTATACGCCTGGATAATCGTGTTGTATGTTTGGCCGTGCATTATTTTATCTTGATCAATAATGCTGTATAGACTGTATTAAATGTGTTGTGTATCTGGCCAGTGGTTTTAGGTGGGGGGGAAGGGGCAGGGGATAATTATTATGACGAACATGTTTGTGTAACTATGTCTCTTCCCCCTCCCTCCCCTCCCCACCTTTCACCCTCCTCTCCTCCCTTATCTCCCCCCCCCTCCCCCTTGCCCCCTCTGTTTAGGTGTGTGTGTGTGTAGTACATCTGTGGTCGGGGTGGGTGGGGGGAGGTGAGGCAAATCAGTAAGTAGTGCTGGGATTATGGAATTAATGTGTCTCTGGTGGTATGTGCTAGTTGTGGTAGTGTTCGTGGTAGTAGTTGTGGTAGTGTTCGTGGTAGTAGTTGTGGTAGTGTTCGTGGTAGTAGTTGTGGTGGTGTTCGTGGTAGTAGTTGTGGTAGTAGTTGTGGTGGTGTCTTGGTAGTAGTTGTGATGGTAGTAGTTGTGGTGGTGTTCGTGGTAAGTGATGTAGTTGTGGTGGTGTTCGTGGTAGTAGTTGTGATGGTAGTAGTTGTGGTAGTGTTCGTGTAGTAGTTGTGGTGTTCTGTAGTAGTTGTGGTAGTGTTCGTGGTAGTAGTTGTGGTGGTGTTCTGGTAGTAGTGTGATGGTGTGTGTGGTGGTGTTCGTGGTAGTGTTCGTGGTAGTGTTCGTGGTAGTAGTTGTGGTAGTGTTCGTGGTAGTGTTCGTGGTAGTAGTTGTGGTAGTGTTCGTGGTAGTAGTTGTAGTAGTGTTCGTGGTAGTGTTCGTGGTAGTAGTTGTGGTAGTGTTCGTGGTAGTAGTTGTGGTAGTGTTCGTGGTAGTAGTTGTGGTGGTGTTCGTGGTAGTAGTTGTGGTGGTAGTAGTTGGTGATGGTAGTAGTTGTGGTGGTGTTCGTGGTAGTAGTTGTGTAGTGCTCTGTAGTAGTTGTAGTAGTGTTCGTGGTAGTGTTCGTGGTAGTAGTTGGTAGTGTTCGGTAGTAGTGCAGTGTTCGTAGTAGTAGTTGTGGTAGTGTTCGTGGTAGTAGTTGTAGTAGTGTTCGTGGTAGTGTTCGTGGTAGTAGTTGTGGTAGTGTTCGTGGTAGTAGTTGTGGTAGTGTTCGTGGTAGTAGTTGTGGTGGTGTTCGTGGTAGTAGTTGTGATGGTGGTAGTTGTGGTAGTGTTCGTGGTAGTAGTTGTGATGGTAGTAGTTGTGGTGGTGCTGATAGTGAGATAAGACACACTGAATGATTTTACTAACGTTGAAATTTGTCTATTCTTGTCAAAAATCAGTAGTACACACACACACACACACACACACACACACACACACACACACATACTGATCACTTCAAAAGACAATTATCACATACATATTTCCTTAATAGCTGCTGGCCACTGAAACTGTTGACGATCTAAAGTGTCAAGTTTCACAACGCAACCCAACAACGCCTGACGTCTAGATATTATTACTAGTAACCTACACATTTAAGTAACTTTATCGCATTACTTGATAAAAGATTAAAAATAATATATATATAAATGAAAGAGAATGTGTTTGTTAGAGGTTGTTGATATTACAGCTAAACTTAATTGTATATTTTGTATCGTTGTGTAATCTCTCTGAAGACTTAGGGGGGGGGGAGGAGGGGAGGGGGGGGTATTGTGGTCGGCTAAATGTTGTTAATCGTAAGTATTAATAGAGAGTGAAGCGTCAACCCTTTTCTATCTTCGTTAAACCATCATACTCAAAGGGTTAAAACATCGTCCTCAAAGGGTTAAAACATCGTCCTCAACGGGTTAAAACATCGTCCTCAAAGGGTTAAAACATCGTCATCAAAGGGTTAAAACATTTTTCAAAGGGTTAAAACATCGTCCTCAAAGGGTTAAAACATCGTCCTCAAAGGGTTAAAACATCGTCCTCAAAGGGTTAAAACATCGTCATCAAAGGGTTAAAACATCGTCATCAAAGGGTTAAAACATCGTCCTCAAAGGGTTAAAACATCGTCCTCAAAGGGTTAAAACATCGTCCTCAAAGGGTTAAACGCTACAGTATCAGAAACAATCCTCACTGCCACATGAGACGTAATCTTTGCTTCATTTTTTTTTCAGGTCTTGAGGTAAACACACTATTGTTCTGGCAACACTGGGAGCTGTGTAAATACTTTGTTATCATGTGTGTAAGTTAAGCGTCAGGAGATCAACGGTGTTTATGTGAAAAAATGAGGCAAGTTGAATTGGTGTAAGTGGACTCTGGTAGAAATTTTTGATTCGTTTGGTTGTGTATTTAATTGTCCTGACCTGACATGACCTTACCTAACATGACCTAACCCAATCTGTCCTCACCTACCCTTAACTCATGAGACATAAAGGCAAGCATGAACTTAGCATGCTTCCCTGTTGGGCGCTGTAAACGCTTCTGCGCTTCACCTTACACAAGGCTGTAGGGGGGGTGCCCAATAAAAAAAAAAAAAAAAAACCTATTCTAATCTAACCTAACCTATCCTCACCTGACCTAACCTAACCTGTCCTCACCTGACCTAACCTAACCTGTCCTCACCTGATCTAACCTAACCTGTCCTCACCTGATCTAACCTAACCTGATAACCTAACCTGTCCTGTCCTAACCTAACCTAACCTAACAGTGGAGAAGAGAGTGTGTGTCGCATTTACTAAAAGAACCAGTTGGAGCTGTTTATATAGGGGGGGGGGAGACCACGCCAGCCAGGGGAGGAAGGTTTCTGGTGCTGGGGACTCGAACCCGTGTCCCTGAGAACCCATTACCCAGGTTAGGTTAGCGTTTGGTTAGGTCAGGTCAGGTTAAATTATGATTAGTTAGGTTAATTTTGTTTAATTAGCATTGGGTTGGGTTAAATTTTATCGGGTTAGATTAGGTTAGGTTAGGCTTGGTCGCTGTTACGTTCAATTAGATTAGATTAGATAAGGGGTTAGGTTAGGTTAGGTTAGGTTAGGTAAGAGTATTAAATCATCAGGTGAAATATGCTGGGGGTCTAATCTTCAGGTGGTTCCTTGTATGATAGTTGTTGTCTTATATCATTGGTGTTATGTCATGAACGGAAGACTGATGCCGCATGACCGCTTGAGCGAGACCTTAATACTGTGTGTGTGTGTGTGTGTGTGTGCGCTGAGGGTGAACATGTGTGTGTGTGTGTCAAGGGTAGAGAGAGAGAGAGAGAGAGAGAGAGAGAGAGAGAGAGAGAGAGAGAGAGAGAGAGAGAGAGAGAGAGAGAGAGAGATCATTCACGTATGCTCTCTGATCCCAAAAGTTATACCTCAATTCCTCATACAAAATTTAAATCACCAAAGTTTAGCTGCTTCGCCATTTTAGGGATATTTCAATAAAATAAACCAATTTATTTTATGTTATGTTCTTATGGGATTTATTTATTAATCTGTGTTGGTATATTGTGAAAAAAAAATATATATATATTGATTGCAGGTGTGTAGGTCGTCGATGCATTGGGTGACGGTACGTACAGGTAAAGTGATTGTCATGTGTGTGTACCTGGGCGGGGTGACACGTGTT
>NW_024712420.1:335000-345000 GCF_018991925.1 Homarus americanus
GCCTCACCCTTGTGTCTCACTACCTCTCTACTCTCAGGTGCTGCCTCTAACAAAGGGGGTCGTCGGCGGCGTGACCTGTTGCATCTTAGTGTTTACTGGACGTGTTCGGGTTATGGAGGGGCGTGGTTGGGGGGGAGAGGGTGTTGGGGAGGAGAGGTTTAGAGGGGTGGTAAGGGATGGGAAGGACTGTAATGGTGATGTAAGGGGTTAGGTGGGTGGAGGGGGGTTGTTCCAGGGAGGGGTGGTGGGGTGGGGGTGGTGGGGGTAGGTTCATGAAGAGGCTGAATCATCGAGAGGAGGAAGTGAAGGAGTAGTGGAGGATTTGGAAGAGGTAAGGAGAGGAAGAAGTTGGGAAGAGGAGGGGGAAGTGGGGTAGAGGAGGGAGAAGTGGGAGAAGTGGGGTAGAGGAGGGGGAAATAGTAGTAGTAAGAGGTGGTGGGGGAGATGAGAAGGTGGAAAAGGGGGAGGAGGAGGAGCAGCAGGGAAGGAAAATGAGAGTGTCGTATAAGGGCGTGGTATTAGGGCGTGGTATGAGGGCGTGGTATAAGGGCGTGGTGTTAGAGCGGGGCGTGAAGGCGTGATATAAGGGTGTAGTGTGAAGGCGTTGTGAGAGGGCGTGGTATAAGGGCGTGGTATGAGGGCGTGGCCAGAAAATGCAGTTGAAAGTAATTTTGTAAATGGGAAAGGCGGAAATCTTCGGGTAAGGATGTGGTGTGTGGTGTGGTTTAGGGTATGATGTGGTGTAGAGTGTGGTGTAGGTGTGGTGTATAGTGTGGTAGAGGTGTGTGGTGTAGGATATGGTGTGGTGTAGTATGATATAGGGTGTGGTGTTGGGTTGTGGTAGAGGGTGTGATGTGAAAGCGTATACAATGAGTGTGTTAAGTGGATGGTAGAGTGTGAGAGAGGAAGAGTGAGTGCGTGTATTGTGGGAACCTAGAGTGAAAGTGTGGTATTAAGGACGTGACGTCGAGGATGCACTGTGTTGGAAGTGCTTGAGTGCGTTGGCAATGAGTGAGTGTGTGGTGGTGGGGTGAGGGAATTAAAGGCTTGAGTGCGTTGGCAATGAGTGAGTGTGTGGTGGTGGGGTGAGGGAATTAAAGGAATCACTCTCAAGGTGTGTGTGTGTGTGTGTGTGTGTGTGTGTGTGTGTGTGTGTGTGTGTGTGTGTGTGTTTGGGGTCAGGTGATATAGGATGTGTTGTCACAGCTTAGTAGAGGGAGGTGGTAGGTGGAGGTGTGGGAAGGAAGGTTATTGAAGGTGGTGGTGGTGGTGGTGTGGGAGTCGGTAGTGTGGGAGGTGTAGTGTGGGAGTTGTAGCGTGAAGAGTGAGTGAATCATTTTTGAAGGCTGAGGTCGTGAGAGGAAAAGAACTACGGGTGAAGACTTGAGGTTTACACTTGGTGGTGATCTATGTCCGCTGTTCACCTGTATACAGTAGACTGACTTATAAAGGTTTTGTAGACGTAATACACTAACCTAACCTGTTGTACTTGAAGGTAACTATCCCACTTTGTTTACCTCTTGTGTGTTGGGTTAACTTAAGGCAAAAAAAAAATCACTTTAGAGTTATTGATGTATGCGAGTAAATGGGATTGTATATATATTTTTAATTGAACTTTTGGTTAATGGACAGGATATTTAAGATTGTGTTCTCCTGTTGTCAATATGTTGCTGATGGCTGTATTTTTATTGTTGTCACTGGTGGTTGCCTGTCACTGTTGCTGGTAGTGAGATGTGTTCTGGTCACTGTTCTTAGTCACTGTCCCTGGGAGATGAACACCACTGGAAGAAATTAACCTCCAGACAAAATCACCATATTATTAACCCACCACTAACGTCTTGTACAGGTGTAATCAAACAACTTTAGACGTCAACCATCGACATCATAGCGATCGAGGCAACATCTGGCTGACTCTAACCGGATATGCGTCTCACAAACATCTAGTGACGGCTGCTGGGACAAAGCTATACCAGTTGTAAACACTCTGTGGTATGTGGCACAGCAGGGATTCCATATGTTGATGTGGTGAGGGGCATAGAGAGGCGATACGTAGGGAGGGGGGGGGGGGGGGTGAGAGGGAAAATGGCAGTCAGAGGTGGAGGGGTGGATGACTGTGGTGGTTAGGGATTAGGGAGTGTTAGCAACGTGGGTGAGAGGGTAAGGAGGGGGAATGGGGAGAAATGGGGAGAAATGGGGAAATTAGGAGTCAAATAGGTAGATAAGGTTGAGGTCATTTATACTGACGCATTTATGCTTGTGGAAAGAATCTCCCAAACATCAATAAACAATTCTTTGATTACAAATATATCTAATGATGCTTTTTTGTTTTTGAGAGAAATTTATAACTAATAGATTCATAAATCCTTGAAATTATGGGTTTTTAGTACACGATCTACTATACAAAACGGACACATAATAGTATCTGTGTTGTCATTGGTTGGTTATTACAAGGTGTTTTACATAGGTCGGGCATCAGTACTCCCTGTTATTATTAAACCAAAGGGATGATATAAACCACTATGTAAAGTTCCTGTGGTTGTTGGGGGTGTTAGTCTTCGTGTACACTCACATTTATCCACATGTAGACATATATAGGAGCGTCTGTACGTATGTGTGTGTTTGTGTGTACATATGCAAACTCACGCGTGTTAGCAGATGGGCCCCTCCCAGCCTGTCCTTTGTGTACACTGCCCTGGTCCTGCCCATGTACCTCCTTCCCTCTTGGCCTTCCTTACTGCTTCACTCCTGCCCTCTGTCTTGCCCTCCCTTATTGCCCTCCCTTACCACACTTACCTTCTGTATACTTCCTCTCGTTGCTGTATCTCTCTCTCTCTCTCTCTCTCTCATGGCCAACCATCATCTGCGTGTTACCTGCTTTCAGTGTATTTGCTAACTCACCCACCACCACCACCTATACTTATACCTGTCACCACGACCACCTTACACCACCCTGTCACCACCACCTATACCTCCCTGCCACCACCACCTATACCTCCCCTGCCACCATCACCTATACCTCCCCTGCCACCACCACCTACACTTCCCCTGCCACCGCCACCTATACCTCCCCTGCCACCGCCACCTATACCTCCCCTGCCACCGCCACCTACACCTCCCCTGCCATCACCAGACCCTGTACACTGGTGGTGATGGTGGTAGCGGATCTTCTTGTGTCAACACCTGGCCGCCTCTCCTGAGTTCTTCTGACCATTGTCTCCTGAACCTCGCCGTCAGGAGGGGTACGGCCGGGCCACTAAAGGTCTCCTGGAGATGTACTGACGGAGGCCGGGTGGTGGGGTTAGTGAAGGAGAGAGGTGGGGTGTTGGAAGAAGAGGAGGAGGAAGAGGAGGAGGGGGAAGAAGCTGTAGTTGGAAGAGTAAGTGGAAGGCAGAGAGGAAGAACCGCATTGACCTCAGAAGTGGGAAGAAGAGGGAAGATGTCATCGTACTCAAGGGATTAAATCATAGTACTCAAGGGATAAGTTATCGTACTCAAGGGATTAAATTATCGTACTCAGGGGATTAAATCATCGTACTAAGGAGGTTAAAGCATCTTATTTACGGGGCTAAATCATCGTTTTGAAGAGATTATATCAATGTACTCAGGGGTAAATTCATCGTACTCGCGAGGCTGTCATTGTAATCAAGAGGTTAGATCATAGTACTCAAGGGATTAAACCATCGTACTCAGGGGGTTAAACCATCGCGCTCAAGGGGTTAAACCCGAGGTAGGAGTGTAGGAAGTAAAACAGTACAAGATATGAACCAGAACTATGATCCTTATCTAAGTGATTGATAGGACTAAGCACGTGCTGCCGGATGGAATGAATCAGCCAAGGAGAGGGATTACTGACCGGAGCCGGATAGGACAGCACCTGGTGATAAAAGGTGGTATATCCGGCCAAGTGAACTGCAGGTTCATAAAAGATACCTAAGTGTTTCCTGTTTTGCATAACCCAACCCAACCCAATCCAACCCAACCCAACCCAACCTAACCTAACCTAACCTAACCTAACCTAACCTAACCTAACCTAACCTAACCTAACCTAACCTTCTCTTCCCCTACAGCCTACAGTACCTCAGCCTACCACTCTCACCTTACGATAAACAACACCCACTAATAAGCTGTGGTTACCTGTATTCTACCTGTAATTATCTCCCGGAGGTATTTACAGGTAGATTTATTTAACCGTAACTACTCCGTGTACGACTAACCTTACCGGGTGGTTCAGTATAATCACATCTCTCACCTAAAAACCATTCTATCTGTTGCCTCTTGGTCTTGTTTTGACTTTGTATTCATCTTTTTGTATTTTACAAATTTTCTCCTCTTTTATAGCATTTTCCCTATTATGACAATCCTTATTTTATATTTCCCTATTTATATTACCTCTATTAATAACATTCTCCTTATTTTTCAACCTTTTCCCCATTTTAACATCCTTTACAATTATAATATTCTCCCTATTTCTAACATTCGCCCATTTTTTTAACATTCGCCCTATTTACTGATATTCTCTTTATCTCCAAAAGATGAACAGTTCCCTTAAATTTCTATCAATCATTTCCGACTTGGAAATAGTAATCCCTGTGGGGTTAAGGTAATTGGAAGTAATTGGAAAATAGGGTTGAAATAATTAATTGTGATCGTATACAGTAATTACAATAAGTTTAATGTTGGTAAATATATCTAATTGAGTCACCGTACACACACACACACACACACACACACACACACACAGCCTTCAAATCTCACTTTAGCCCCTCCCCTCCCCCTTTCTTTCTTCCCCTTCCCTTTTTCCAATCTCCCAATTTCCCCTTACCATCCCCCCTCCCCTTCCTTTCATTTCCCTTCTATTCCTCCCCAATATCTCAATCACTCCACTCCCCCCTCCTAAAACCTCTCCAATCACCCCACCCCTCTCGAACCCTCCTACCCCTCCCTCCCATCCTAAAACCTCCCCAATCATCCCCACCCTCCACTCCCCCTTCTCTCACCCTCCACCCTCCTTCACCTCCAATTCTTCCTTTCACTCCCACTCCCTCCATACTCCCTCCCTCCCTGTCTTCACATCACAGGTCAGGGAGTTCATTTAATCTGCCATTGAGTCTGGGCGCGACCCACAGATCCTGGGCTGGCCAGTGACCGGGCCGCACCTAAACCAACATAGTCTCGCCCACCCCTGGCAGATGAACAATAAACAACAAACAAAGACATTCCTGTTCTCCCCCTCTACCATCCCTCACTACCACCACTACCTACCACCAGCCTCCCTACCACTACTACCATCTACACTACCATCTACACTACCAGCCTCCCTATCATTACCATCAGCAGTCTTCTTACCACTATTACAACTACTGCCACCAGCTTCTTCCTCCCTTACCATAACACTACCACCACTACCACCAGCCTTCCCCCCATGCCACATCACTACCACCGCTACTACCGGCTGCTGGCTGTCTTTGCCCTGATCTTCCTCTGCTACCGTCATTGCTGTTGCTTCCTCCTCCTCCTCTTCCTCCTCCTCCTCCTCCTCCTCCTTCTTCCTCCTCCTCCTCCTCCTCCTTCCTCCTCCTCATATAACTTTTCTGTCCGTTTGACTATCTCTCTCTCTCTCTGTGTCTCTCTCTCTGTCTCTCACACACGCACACACAAGTTGGAGGGGTGTGCGTGTGTATGTTAGGTGGTGGTTCGTGTACGTACAAATGGGGTTTAGCATTAGGGTCTTATGCCTCGTCTCGTCACCGCCTTCGTCAGATCAACATCACGGTGGAGCTGATCACGGTCTGGGACTCTTAACCTAACCTAACCTAACCTAACCTAACCTACCATGAGTCACTTCCGGTTGGGTTCGTCATCATAAACATTGACAAACTTTCCTTGGAGATGTTTACCACCGCTGTCAGCTGACTCACCACTGTCAACAATAATATTAGTCATGGCAGCATTATTCACTCATGGCAACGTATGTCCTGGTGGCGTTATTTACTCATGGGTAGCATCAGTTAGTCATGGCAGCATTACTCATGGCAGCATTACTCATGGCAGCATTACTCATGGCAGCATTACTCATGGCAACATTACTTATGGCAGCATTACTCATGGCAGCATTACTCATGGTAACATTACTAATGGCAACATTACTTATGGCAACATTACTCATGGCAACACCAGGAAACATCAGAATCACGACTGACTGGCCCAGGTAACCCGTGAGGTGTGGGGCTGTTACCTCACACCTCGCTGCATGAAGACAAACCCACGCTGTCGTCAGTGTAATGTGGTACTTCCGGCCAAGGAGTAACGTGAAGCAAGCGAGAGGAGGAAGAGGAAGAGGAGGAGGAGGAAGAGGAAGAGGAGGCGGCAATATGTGGTAAAGCGGTGGTGTCGCCTGAGGGAGGAGGAGGAGGGCCCAGGCGACGTGGGTTGGGTGTTGGCAAGGTGTCAAGCCCCGTCATGGTGTCATATATATGGACAATTTTAAAAACTTAACTTAGTCGGTCTGATTATTAGTCATCGGGCATGTTCGTGGGTGCTTGTAAGGTTCGGGCGTGGGCGTGCGGGTGTGCGAGGTACGTGGTATGGTGGGCGTGTAGGTATTTGATAGGTTGTATTATTGAGGATTGGGGAGAATTTGATGTGATTTTATAAATATACAAACGAAGTAAAAATGTTTGTGATTTGTAGATGAGGGTTGGTGATCCTGGCACTAGATGGGGTTGCTTACCTGCACCATACTCTACCCCTCCCCTCTCTGGTCGTGACACTGCCCTACCACCATACTTCCCCCCGGCCCCCGCCCATGGTCGTGACACTTCCCCACTACCATACTCCTTGGTCGTGACACTTCCCCACTACCATACTCCCCCTGGTCGTGATACTTCCCCACTACTCTTTTCCTTGGTCGTGACACATCCCCACTACCATACTCCCCCTGGCCGTGACACTTCCCCACTACCATACTCCCCCTGGTCGTGACACTTCCCTACTACCATACTCCCCCTGGTTGTGACACTTCCCTACTACCTTACTCCCCCTGGTCGTGATACTTCCTCACTACCATACTCCCCAGGGTCGTGACACTTCCTCACCACCATACTCCTAGTCGTGACACTTCCCCACTACCATACTCCCCCTGGTCGTGACACTTCCCTACTACCTCCCCTGGTCGTGACACTTCCCCACTACCATACTCCCCCCTGGTCGTGCTTCCTCCTACCACTTACTCCCCCCCTGGTCGTGACACTTCCCCACTACCATACTCCCCCCTGGTCATGACACTTCCCCCACTACCGCCTCCCCTGGTCTTGACACTTCCCCCACTACCATACTCCCCCCCTGGTGTGACACTTACCTACTACCATACTCCCCCTGAGTGTGATACTTCCCCACTACCATACTCCTTGGTCGTGACGCACTTCCCTTTTCTCGCCTCCCTGATTCGTGACTTCCCTATTACCATACTCCCCCTGGTCGTGACACTTCCCTACTACCATACTCCCCCTGGTAGTGACACTTCCCCACTACCATACTCCCCCTGGCCGTGACACTTCCCCACTACCATACTCCCCCTGGTCGTGACACTTCCCTACTACCATACTCCCCCTGGTAGTGACACTTCCCCACTACCATACTCCTTGGTCGTGACACTTCCATATTGCCTCCCCCTGGTCGTACCTTGCCTGGTCGTATCATTTTCCTCATATTCGCCAGTTCGCCTTCTCGCCCTCCCTCTTGTCACCTGTGTCTCATTTTCCTCCCTTTTATTAACTCTCCCTTTCTTTATCATTTTTCCTCCACTTCTGCCGTTTCCCTCACTTCCCTCGTCTCGTGCTTCTGCTTCTCTCCCTCTCTCTCCCTCTCTCTATCTACTTTCTTTCTTCATTTTTTCCCAATGTTTTCACCCTTTCCCTCACGCCTCTTTACGACCACAGAAGCTCCTCTTTCGCTTTTTCTTTCCCACCTTTCGCTCCCTATCTCTTTCTTTCTACCCTCTCTTCCGTCCCTCTAAAAACCCCTACAATAGAAAAGAGAGAGAACAGTTTAATAAAAACAGCTCTTAACAATTAACTTTGTGTGTTATTATTGATATTGATGTGTGTGTGTGTGTGTGTGTGTGGAGACCATGGGAGAGTACAGTTGAATATCTAATACAGCCAACAGTTTTTCATGAATTATCATTATTTTGAGGATGTCATTTATCCATAGGCCTAAAAAAGTAGCAGCTGGAGGCAAAAATAAAAAATAAAATAAAATAATAATAATAATAATAATAATAATAATAAAGGAAAAAAAACAAATACTATTAGTTGGTCTACACACACACACACCAGTGAACGTAAGTTTATTTATATGTACGTAATAATTTAAGCACACCTATACCTACACGGATGTATACAACCACACACAAGCTTATACATACACGTACAAATACAAACACACATCAGCACGCACACCACCAGCGAACACACACACACACACACACACACACACGTATGAATCAAGATACATCAAAGAACAACAATAGTAAAATAACACAACACGTACAGTAGCCATCAGCGCCACCTTACTCACACAACAACAACAGCAATAAAACAACAACAACAATAATAACAATAACAACGCTCACTAACTGAATCTCTGAGTAACAAACACACATCTCTCTCTCTCTCTCTCTCTCTCTCTCTCTCTCTCATAATACGTAATAATGCAACAACTACTCCTACTACTATCACCATTACTGCCTTGCCTTCATCACATCCATCACCACCACTATTTACCACAACCACTATCACCACCTACCACCACCACCAATACGATAGCCACCCCTCATCACGACCAATACTAAGAGTACCACTATCACTAACCATCCCTCCCCTCTCTCCCCCCCTCCCCTCTCCACTCATATCCGCCCTCTACACCCCCTCCTCCCCCTCCTACACCCCTACTCCCCTTCTTCCCCATCCCACCCCCCTCTATACCCTCCTTCACCCCCCTCTTACCCCCTCCTCCCCCTCCCACCTACCCCTCCGTGTGAGCAGCAACAACAAGTCGGACATCAATACTTGCCACATCATCACCGTCAATATGGGGGGGGGGAGGAGGGGGAGATGGAAGAGAGGGAGAGAGTGAAGGGAAGAGGGGGGACGTGAGGGGGAGTAGGGGAGAGAAGAGGGGGAGGGGGGGTCATCATTGGTCACTTGCCCCCCTCAGCACCACACGAGTAGGAGTAGTCATCATAACAGAAAGGGGGTAAACACTCACTCACTCACTCACACTCACACACACTCACTCACTCACTCACATATTTCCCACCTGTATAAGAACCTATTGCAAAAATGTCTACCTGTTGGCTATATAGTATTAATTAAAACAATAAAATAACCTACCTGTAGTTTATGGTAACTTACATTTAAACATCTAACCTAACCTAACTTAATGACTTCGTTAGATCAATTTACCTGTGCTGAATACACCTGTGAGGGTAATTAAGGCCGAATATTATAAACCCATTATTGCAACAACACCTTCTCACACTGTGTACCTGTGTCTAAGGGAGGTGGGTATTATCTAAGGGTGGGGGTGTTATCTAACGGAGGGGTATTAGCTAAAGAAGGGGGAGGACCAACATCTAAGGGAAGAGGGCCGTCATCTAAGGGAAAGGAGAGGGAGGGCCAGCATCTAAGGGGAAGGGGGGGGGGGATCATCAAAAGGGGTAACATGTCAGTGAAATTGTTTGTTTACTTGTAGGTGACGGCTGACTCGTGTGGGCAGCAGAGTGCGTGACCTAGAGACATGACTCACTCGCACAACCACACCTAAGACTCTTGTAAATACCACTATTACTATTTATATTACAGCTACTATTTGTATATTACTATTAATACCACCATTCAGGCTACTACTGCTACTACCACCATCACTACTACTATTACTTGTACTACCACCACTAATAATAATAATAATACTACGTTTAACTACTACTACTACTATTACT
>NW_024712420.1:350000-385000 GCF_018991925.1 Homarus americanus
AGAGGGAAGGGGGGAAGAAAGGGAGGGGGGGGGGAGAGGAAGGGAAGAGAGTGTTTACGGTAATAGTGATATAAGAGTTAGATTAGCTTACCAGCCACTGTCTCCCACCTCTCCATTTCCCTCTCATATACACTCCCTGGTCCCCTCCCCTTCTCCCACTCCACTTCCCCTCACCCTCTGTCCTCCCCTCACCGCCCTCCCCTCGTCTCCCCTCTCCCTGCCTCACATACAAATATAGTTCCGCCGCTTTCCACAGTTTGTAAACAAAGATTATTTTTCTAAGCTCCAGCTATTTAGCATTAGTTGATAATGATATAGTGGTTAACGTGTGGTGTGAGGGATGAGGGGGAAGAGGAAGAGGAGAGGAGAGAGCGACAATAAAGTGCTAAAGTGATAAGTGAGGCAGTGTGGCGCGGGACGTGTTTCTGCTTGTGCTTTATTCATTTGTTTGTTTCAAGGGATTGACAAACAGCCGTGCCTCGCTTTGGCGGGAGAAAATGTTCGCGCTGGAAGTTCGCCGTTTGGCAAGAGGAAACCCTTCCCGACGGCCCCCACATGCACTGGACTTGTATGTAAACAAATCGGAGGTTCTGCAACCGCCACCGTCTCGAAATAGTCACCACCAAATGGAATTGTTTATAATCAAAGGTAAACAAAGGAAAACAGTGATTGGAGAATGACGTGACTGAAGCAAAAAACACAAAAGCAGCTGTGTACACAACAGTGGGCGAGGAGAGTAATAGTGGGCCGGGGAGGGCGGGCGGCGGGCGGGCGGGGTGAGGTGGAGGGCAGAGCTACCACCCCTGATTACTCCAACACCTACTCACTCACGACCAACTCTCATTTACTCACAAGTAAAATAATAAAACCTTCGTTCAGTATCTTCCTCTCTCACCCACTCCGCCTCTCGTCTTCCTCCGGTCACGCTCCTGCTGAAGATGGAGAAGAGGGAGGGGGATGTTGGGGAGGGGCGAGGTTGGGGAGGGGCGAGTGTTGGGGGAGGGGCGAGTGTTCGGGAGGGGGCGAGTGTTGGGGGTGGGGGCGAGGTTGGGGGAGAGGGCGAGGTTGGGGTGGGGGCGAGGCAGAGGGGGGGAGTGTTGGGGAAGGAGGTTGGGGGAGGGGCAGGTTGGGGAGGGGCCGAGTGTTGGGGAGGGACGAGTGTTGGGAGGGGCGAGGTTGGGGGTGGGGAAGGAGTGTTGGGGGAGGGGCAGAGGTTGGGGAGGGCGAGTGTTGGGGAGGGGCGAGGTTGGGGTGGTGGAGTGTTAGAGGTTGTGAGGGTGTTGGAGAAGAAGATGATAAGAGGCGGCGGATGGTAAGATTAACAACTATAAAAGGTATATCTTTGACGCTATCCCACGTAGAATCTTTAACCTCAAATAAAAGACCCCTGACCTTTAACCTGTACTAACAAGGTCACCAAAACCTATGACCAAGGTACGGCCTCATTAAACAAGCTAATGGAGGGTGTTTAGTAATATATATATATTGGTAATTATGAGATTTAAGGGAACAAAGAATATAAGGGGAAATTTTCAAGTAGGATGACATGCTGTACAAACATTATATTTCAGCCTTATACTCCAACCTTATACTCCAACCTTATACTCCAATCTTATACTCTAACTTTATACTCCAGCATTATACTCCAACCCTATACTTTAGCCTTATATCCAACCTTATACTCCAACCTTATACTTCAGCCTTATACTCCAACCTTATACTCCAACCTTATACTCTAACTTTATACTCCAGCATTATACTCCAACCTTATACTTTAGCCTTATATCCAACCTTATACTCCAACCTTATACTCCAACCATACTCTAACTTTATACGCCAGCATTATACTCCAACCCTATACTTTAGCCTTATATCCAACCTTCCAACCTTATACTTCAGCCTTATACTCCAACCTTATACTTCAGCCTTATACTCCAACCTTATACTTCAGCCTTATACTCCAACCTTATACTTAAGCCTTATACTCCAACCTTATACTTCAGCCTTATAATCCAACCTTATACTCCAGCCTTATACACCAACTTATACTTCAGCCTTATACCCCAACCTTATACTTCAAACTTATAGTCTATCCAGGTTAACACAGCCAGTTCACGGAGGCAGGTCATACAGCCAGTTCACACACTCAATTCAACACAGCCAGTTCATATAGCTAGGTCATATAGCCAGTTCATCACAGCCAGGTCACACAGCCAACCATCCATCACGTAGGAATAGAGAAAAAAAACGCAAAAATGCATCATACTTGCGTTAAAAACCTAAGTCATTACTGACTCCAGATGAATGATACTCGTTCTAATTAACTGCAGGTGAATGATACTCGTTCTTATTAACTCCAGGTGAATGATACTCGTTCTAATTAACTCCGGGTGATTGATACTCGTCCTAACTAACTACGGGTGAATGATACTGTACTAATTAACTCCAGGTGAATGATACTCGTACTAATTAACTCCAGGTGAATGAAGGAGGTATTAGTCTCAGTGTTAAATAGCTCAGGTAACCTTTACATATTTAGACTGACTTAGGACGGCAACACGTGTACGATTTAACCAACTGGGGATCGCTGAAGTCGAGTGTGTTAGGTTAGGTTAGGTTGCTAGGTTAGGTTAGGTTAGTTAGGTTAGGTCAGGTCAGGTCAGGTCAGGTCAGGTCAGGTCAGGTCAGGTCAGGTCAGGTCAGGTTAGGTTAGGTTAGGTTAGGTTAGGTTTTCATTGTCAGTGTGACTTTTGGGGTAGACTTGTGCAAAATATGATCTTATTCTAAGGTAAATATTTGATTAATTTTCATATTGTATCTAGACAGGTGATGGTTGAAGACAGGTGTTGAAGACAGTCATGGTTCAGGACAGGTGTTGAAGACAGGTGTTGGAGACAGATGTTGAAGACAGTCATAGTTCAGGACAAGTGTTGAAGACAGGTGTTAAAGAAAGTCATAGTTCAGGATCAGGTTGTAGTGCTTTGATTAATTTATTTCTTTTCTCGAATAACTTCACACCAGGGAAGTCATGTGTCATGTTATAACTACCTGTGACCTTTGACCTTTAAAGACCTTAGTGGCTTAGTCATTACATACTAATTATAAAATCTCAACTGTACTGTCTCTTTGTTGTGTGTTGGGAACCTTGGCCTAATGAGATGCCACCTACGTACAGTATTAATGAGTGAGTTTACCTGAAGATAAGTTCCTCTCTCAGCTTGTTTCATTCACCTGATAATTAAACTTACCTACCGTTACCTGGGTGGTTAGGTTAGGTTAGATTAGGTTAGGTTAGATTAGGTTAGGTTAGATTAGGTTAGGTTAGGTTAGGTTAGGTTAGATTAGGTTAGGTTAGGTTAGGTTAGGTTAGGTTTGTTGGTTGATATTCTAGTTAAATAAATTGGTTGGGGGGCTAATATTCAGGTGATGTGTGTGTGTGTGTGTGTGTGTTTGTGTCCGTCCGTGCGTGAGTGAGTGAGGAGTGCGTGCGTGTTTACCAAATTCGTCCGCTTGTTGAGGTGAAGTGACTGAAGTGTGTATAAGTGTGAGAGTCTTACAATTGAGAGCCAGACAATGACTGTGTTGAGTGAGTGTTAACTTGATAAGATATGAGTTGTGTTAACGAGTGATACGTTATCTTTACCTGAATGAAAGTTACCTAGGGAATCTCACACTAGCATCACCTCTCGGACATTTTTTTTTTTTATTATTATCTAAGGGAAGTTTTTGTCGCTCCAGTAAAACTTATTAAAGAGTTATTGGCAAATGACAGTCGCTACCACAGTGTCGAAGTGTAACAATTATCTGAACCTAAACAAACCAAATCAACTCAACCCAACCCAACCCAACTCAACCGAACCCAACTCAACCGGAACCCAACCCAACTCAACCGAACCCAACCGAACCTAACTCAACCAACCCAACCGAACCCAACAACCCAACTCAACCGAACCCAACCCAACTCAACTCAACCGAACCCAACCGAACCCAACTCAACTAACTCAACCCAACCGAACCCAACCCAACCCAACTCAACCCAACCCAACCCAGCAATACATCTCGAATTTTTTGTATTATTCATCTGCACTTAAACCATTCTTACATTGAATTCTAGACACTGTTAAAAAAAACATCGTCTCACACACTCGACTCTAATGGTTGTGGCAGGTAGCTAGTGTAGTGTGAGCAACACAGACTGCTGGCGGATATATCAAAACATCACGTACTAAGGACTAGATGTATACAAACTCTAACTCCTGTGTTGCTATGTTGCTATTGCGTGTACCTGTTGCACCCCATGACACCCGGCCACACGGAGGGGAGGGAGGGAGGAGAGGGGACGTTAAATGAGGATGAGGATGAGGAGGAGGGAGGGTTGCAGATCATCTCCCCACTACTCACCATTTATCAGCAACGAGTAAAATAAACATTATAAAGTACTAACAATATTAGACTTATGTTTTAGCGCCCCGACAACAATAATTCAGAGGAGTAAAGATAATTAGTTTATCGTAAGGTTAGGTTAGGTTAGGTTAGATTAGATTAGGTTAGGTTAAGTCAGGTTTTCAAGTTTTGTTGTTATAGTTATTCCTCTCCGTTGTGCGGTCAGGTACACGTGTTCCAGCGTCAAGGTGATGGTCTGAGAGTTAGTGATGTCTGTCTTGGCCGCCCTGCCAACACCTTGCTCCACCTGCCGGGTTTGACAAATGAGAGCTGTACCACCTGGCTGCTGCTGTTGCTTTACCACCATCTTTCTGTTCTTGTCTGCCCCTCACATAACTGGCTGCTGCTGCTGTACCAACACTTAGCTGTGGATAGTGCTGTGCCAGTTGTGGGCACAGCAGACTGGAGGGAGAGGAGATGGAGAGAGAAGGAGAGATTGGTGACAGCAGACTTAAGGTGGAGGGAGAGGAGAGGGAGAATGGTGACAGCAGACTTAAGGTGGAGGGAGGGAGAGGGAGAATGGTGACAGCAGACTTAAGGTGGAGGGAGGAGGAGAATGGTGACAGCAGACTTAAGGTAGTGAGTAAGAGGAGAGAGAGAGAGAGTGGTGACAGCAGACTTAAGGTAGTGAAGGTAGAGGAGAGAGAGAGAGAGGAGAATGGTGACCAGACTGAGGTGGAGGGAGAGGAGGAGGAATATGACATTTGTTTGGGGTGAAAAATATCTGTGTAGTGTAAACATCCGGTCTACATTTGTTGCCTTCCTCGTCACGCTCGACCTGTGTTTAATACCGGCGGTGGGGGTGGGGAGGAGGGGGATCCATTGTGGGGAGGAAGGAGAGAGGATCCATTGTGGGGAGGAGGAGAGGATCCATTGTGGGGGGGAGGAGGAGAGGATCCATTGTGGGGAGGAGGAGGGTGATCCATTGTGGGGAGGAGAGAAGATCCATTGTGGGGGAGGAGAGAGAGGATCCATTGGGGGAGGAGGAGGGGGATCCATTGTGGGGGGAGAGAGAGGATCCATTGTGGGGAGGAGGAGGTGGGATCCATTGTGGGGAGGAGGAGAATCCATTGTGGGGAGGAGGAGAGAGGATCCATTGTGGGGAGGAGGAGAGAGGATCCATTGTGGGGGGAGGAGGGAGGAGGATCCATTGTGGGGAGGGATGAAAAAGAAGAAGAAGAAGAAGAAGACGAAGAAGAAGATTAGTACCTTCTCTGGGACACAGATAGGGTTGTCATGGTACCGGTGCCAGTATAGCGGGGTTACTTATACCGATGAAGGAAATAGGTAATGTCGGGCACTACCTATAGCTCCCTATGTCTCGTTTACACATCATAGGACCTATTTAAGTGTGTTTCGATAAGTGTTAAGTGGCCTAAAGTAAAGGATTTGTAAAGTAGACGAGAATGAGTAAAGTGCGGTGAGAGTTAGTAGAGTTAGAGGAGGATTAGGTGAGGATAAGATGAGATTAGGATTAGTAAAGGACTGTAAGGCTAAGATAAGGATTAGTACAGTACAGTAAGACAAGGATTAGTTGAGATTAGAATTCAGTGAGATTAGGATTATGTGAGATAAGAATTGTGAGATTAGAATTAAGTGAGATTAGGATTAAGTGAGAATAGGATTAAGTGAGATTAGGATTAGTAAAGGACTGTAAGACTAAGATTAGGATTAGTACAGTACAGGAAGACAAAGATTAGTTAAGATTAGGATTATGTGAGATAAGAATTGTGAGATTAAGATTAAGTGAGATTAGGATTATGTGAGATTAGGATTAGTAACCTTACAACACCCTTCATGTGGCTGACCCAAAACCTTAGCCTCACTGAGTATTATCACTCAAAGGTGAATTCATGCTCCAAGGATTTCCATTGTTTTCCTGTATGTAGATGAATCATGAATTTAACCCCACCGTGAAACAAACCAGGCAGGTACTTCTACCCTCATGACCCTCTTACCAGTTCGGATTTAGAGAGGAAGTTACCTAATATAACCTAACCTAACCTAACCCCCTAGAATTCCACCTTTGAGACACTTCAAAACTTTAGCCGTACGTAGCGAACAGACAGACAGACAGACAGACAGACATATACATAGATATTCTCAACGAAAACTCGAAAAATCACGAGAAATATCTGCTAATTACATTTCATTAACCTGTAAATATAATCGGATTATTTAGGGAATCGTAGTTTCTAAAATACGAAGAAAAAAAATTAATCGAATGTTGAAAAGGTGGTCACTCGTCCACTCTGGTTTATTTTGTGTGTTGGTGCTGGGCCAAGACTCTCACCTGCCTCACCTGAACAGCTTCTCATTATCACCTGGTGTTTCTTAGGATCACCTGAAGATGAGCTATCCTTATGGTATCCGAACCTAACCCATCCTAATGGTATGCGAACCTAACCTAACCTAACCTAATGGTAACTGAACCTAACCTAACCTAGCCTATCAAGGTGTTGTGGGAAATTATCAAGGTATTGTGAGTAATTATCAAGGTGTTAAGGGTAGTTTTCAAGGTATTGTGAGTGATTATATCAATGAAAACGTTTAAGTGTTGTGAATAATTGACCATAGTCGAAGGTGTTGTTTATGAGTAAAGAGAAACCAAACCTCCAGGTGTATAGATTATTTACCTGTAATCTGAGCCGGGTAGGTGAGTCATATAACCTTACTCACTGGGTCATGATACTCAGGCACACTAATGCGTAAATAAACAGGAATTTAGAGATGAGTCATTGATTCATGCCAACGATCCTGTGTGTGTGTGTGTGTGTGTGTGTGTGTGTGTGTGTGTGTGTGTGTGTGTGTGTGTGTGTGTGTGTGAGGCTGAGTGGTCCCCCCACACAATCAATAATGTAACTTAAGCCGCCGCGCTGTCCGGTAAACAACAACAGGCCCCGAGGCTATTATTAGCACGGTAAATATGCTGCAATCAGGAGTGAGGAGGAGGACGGTCGATGGTAGAGCTCTTCATGAGGCCCTCACACTGTCCTCCTCACTACACCTATTGTATCCTCACCTGATGGTCGTGTAGATGTCACCTGCCTCACCTGATGGTCGTGTAGATGTCACCTGCCTTACCTGATGGTCGAGATGTCACCTGCCTCACCTGATGGTCGTGAGATGTCACCTGCCTCACCTGATGGTTGTTGATGTCACCTGCCTCACTGATGGTCGTAGATGTCACCTGCCTCACCTGATGGTCGCAGATGTCACCTGCCCTCACCTGATGGTCGTGTTGATGTCACCTGCCTCACCTGATGTCGTGTAGATGTCACCTGCCTCACCTGATGGTCGTGTAGATGTCACCTGCCTCACCTGATGGTCGTGTAGATGTCACCTGCCTCACCTGATGGTCGTGTAGATGTCACCTGCCTCACCTGATGGTCGTGTAGATGTCACCTGCCTCACCTGATGGTCGTGTAGATGTCACCTGCCTCACCTGATGGTCGTGTAGATGTCACCTGCCTCCACCTGATGGTCGTGTAGATGTCACCTGCCCTCACCTGATGGTCGTGTAGATGTCACCTGCCTCACCTGATGGTCGTGTAGATGTCACCTGCCTCACCTGATGGTCGTGTAGATGTCACCTGCACCGATGGTGGATGCTGCCTCACCTGATGGTCGGTAGTGTCACCTGCCTCACCTGATGGTCGTTGATGTCACCTGCCTCACCTGATGGTCGTGTTGATGTCACCTGCCTCACCTGATGGTCGTGTAGATGTCACCTAAATGGTTGAGTTAGTGTAGATCAAGCTGTCACTGACCCCTGCATGCTTCTCTAGTGGCACTCTCGTCATTACCTCTAGTGGCACTCTCGTCATTACCTCTAGTGGCACTCTCGTCATTACCCCTAGTGGCACTCTCGTCGTACCCCTAGTGGCACTCGTCTTACCTAGTGGTTCCTCATTTAGTCATTAATCATCATGAGTTTATTTATCATCTGACACTTGAGAACCACAAGAATAAGTTAACACAAGCCTCCATAACACCTCACTTGGATGTTAATATTCTGTTGATATTAGTCAGTTTTACAATGTATTCTCTTCTCTACTTTCAGGTACGTTCAGGGATGTTACTTCAGGGATCTGTTGGTGGTAAGTAGTGTGCCCTTGTGGTGAGGGTAAGGGAGGGACTGGAGAGGGGGTTCTGTCTTCCTCTCTCGTAAGAATGGAAGGCAAGTCTCCGTCAACTCCCTGTTCTCTCATTGGCTGATGCGTACACTTGCTGAAACTCTCTCCCATTGGCTGGATGTTTGAGATCTGTTTTCATTAAGTTTTTGTTTTTGTTTTTTGTTTTGAGGATTGAGATGCTTACCGTCAGCTGGTTTGTGATACGACTGGTGGATTAATAGGAGTCTTGAGGTATATTAATAGGAGTCTTGAAGTAGATTAATATGAGTCTTCAGGTAGATTAACAGAAGACCTCACACCACTTTACAAAACTTTCATAGAGACGACATGTTTCCCATACAGAAACCAACATTGTCTACCCTTGTCCTAACTTGTTGATGTTTAAAGTTTACCACAACCGAGGACAAATGTTCCTCTTGTAATAGAAGGATTTACTTGATCTCTACGAAACATAATGTAAGGTAATCTGTATACAAAAAATTTGAGACACCTTGGGCATAAACGCGAATGGCTAATCAATAATTTTATTTCTATAATATTTTTATGTAATTGTAATTTGTATTTTGTTATCCCATGAACTGAAACTAGTACTATGTTATTTTGTAATTATATCGGTAGCGAATCGGTTTTATGTTGATTTGAAATACCTGTTAGTTTGTTAATTAGTGTTGGTAAGGCAAGGTAAGTCAGGTGATACATTTGTACACCTGTTCTGGCGGTCATATTAAAGGTTCACATATGTTGTGTTGTGTCGTGTTGTGTTGTGTTGGCTGGTGAGTTTTGGGTTCCATAGCTACACTGTTAGCTTCCCAGGTTAGGTTAGGTTAGGTAAGGTAAAATTAGTCAAGGTTAGGTTAGGTTAGGTTAGGTTAGGTTAGGTTAGGTTAGGTTAGGTTAGGTTAGAAGCTCCAGACCCGCATCAATAACTCATCAGACTTGTAAACAAATGATAAACACAACATCAGATTTATATTATTATTTTTAATAGGGCTTCATTTATCTTGTTTACCTAACACTCTGCTGGTCATAATATCTTGATTTACTTATTTACCTTTTTTTTAGATGAGTGGCATGATAGTTGGTAAACAGGGTAGGTTTTATTGCCCCGGGAGCTGCTCGTGAACGTGTGCTGGGGAATTACAGCTTTACCAGAATTTTACGCTATTTTTCTCTCCCCCCCTCTCTCTCTCTCTCTCTCTCTCTCTCCTTTACACTCAAGCTAAAGTGACTGATTTTAGCTGTACCGTCATCAATTTATATTTAAACAGACGAAAGTAAATAGCAAATTCATCTTTTTTTATTTATTTATTTATTTATTTATACCTTTTTGTGATGACTTTCTGTGTTCTAAGTGATTTTAATAACTGGTGAGAAATAATATGATTGGTGTAGGTGATAGTCTTAGCGTGTTTATGGAGGATTGGGGAGGGGGGTGGAGTAGGGGAGGGGGAGGGGGAGGGGGGGAGGGGTGGGGAGGGGAGGGGGGTATTATGTAGCAATTTTAATGATTTGATATCAAGTGTAATTTGATACGATTTAAAGCCATTTTGTGTGGAATATAAACACAAGCGAATAACTGGCAGGCGAGGCTGAGGGGGTGGAGGGAGGGGGAGGAGGAGGGGGGAGGAGTGAGGGGGAGGGGTGAGGAGGAGGGAGAGAAGGAAAGACAGAGGGAAGGTTGGGGAGAGATATGGAGAGAACGACGGAGGTAAGGAGTAGGGGAGGGATGGAAGGAAGGATGGATAGAGAGAAGGAGGGAGTGAAGGAGGGATGGAGAAAGGGAGGTAGGTAAGGAGGGAAAGGATTCAGTCTTAATTGATCTCATCTCTATTACACTGCAGTTCTAATAGTTCCAAGTCCTATTAGACACCAGTTATAATTGGTCCACAGTCCTATTACACCCCAACCAAACTTAACCTAATCACTAGAATTGGGACCTATTCCTAATGATTATATTAGTATAGAACCGGGGCCTATTAGAACTGGGTTCCTATTAGAACTGAGGGCCTATTAAGAGCTAGGATCCATTAGAACTGGGTGCCTATTAGAACTGGTGCCCCATTTGATCTGTAACGGGTGACATTTTCTAGTGCCAGGTTGTTGACGCGTCAGTGCCACTCCGACCTGATCGTTACTAACTCCGGGTTCCTGTGTTGGGTCGTGACGTGGGTCAGTATGTCACGACACGCGAGGAATTAGTCACAGATACTAGCGAGGTTGTGTTCTTTATCGACGAGGAGGAAGAGGAAGGGGAAGAATAAGAGGAGGGGGAAGAATAAGAGGAGGGGGAGGAAGGGAAGAATTAGAGGAGGAGGAAGGAAGAATAAGAGGAAGGGAAGAATAAGAGGAGGGGAAGGGAAGAATAAGAGGAGGGGAAGGGAAGAATAAGAGGAGGGGAAGGGAAGAATAAGAGGAGGGGGAAGGGAAGAATAAGAGGAGGAGGAGGAAGGGAAGAATAAGAGGAGGGAGGAAGGGAAGAATAAGAGGAGGAGGAAGGGAAGAATAAGAGGAGGGGGAAGGGAAGAATAAGGAGGAGGAAGGGAAGAATAAGAGGAGGGGGAAGGGAGAATAAGAGAAGGAGGAAGGGAAGAATAAGAGGAAGAGGAAGAATAAGAGGAGGGGAAGGGAAGAAAAGAGAGGGGAAAGGAAGAATAGAGGAGGGAAGGGAAGAATAAGAGGAAGAGGAAGAATAAGAGGAGGAGGAGGAAGGGAAGAATAAGAGGAGGAGGAAGGAAGAATAAGAGGAGGGGGAGGGAAGAGAGGGAGGAAGGGAGAATAAGAGGAAGAGGAAGAATAGAGGAGGAGGAAGGAAGAATAAGGAGGGGAAGGGAAGAATAGAGGAGGGGAAGGGAGAGGAGGAGGAAGGGAAGAATAGAGGAGGGGGGAGGAAGGGAAGAATTGGAGGGGGAGGAGGAAGGGAAGAGAAAAGAGAAGGAGGAGGAAGGGGAAAATAAAGAGGAGGAGGAAGGGGAAGAATAAGAGGAGGAGGAAGGGAAGAATAAGAAGGAGGAGGAAGGGAAGAATAAGAGGAGGGAGGAAGGGAAGAATAAGAGAAAGAGGAGGAAGGGAAGGAATAAGAAGGAGGAGGAAGGGAAGAATAAAGAGAAGGAGGAGGAGGAGGAAGGGAAGAATAAGAGGGAGGAGCAGGAGGAAGGGGAAACTAAGAGAGATTAAAGTCAAGGTCAAATGTGAAAGAGAAATAGAAAAGAATATCGATAATTTAAAGAAAATATGAGAGGTTAAAGGGATAATAAGAAGATGAAGACGAAGATGAAGAAGATGAAGAAATTAGGAAGAAAAAAAAATGGTTTTCACGCATGACAGAAATGCACATTGGTAAAGGTTACTATGAAGGGGAAAATTACAAGCCTCAGTCACTTGTTGTCTCTCTAAAGGAAGGGAGGGAAGGAAGGAAGGAGGGAGGGAGGGAGGGAGGGAAGTTGAGTGTTTGCCTTCATAAATGTAATGGATTGCTGGAGGTGAGAGGGTATGTTGGAGGGGTGAGATGGAGGGGAGGGAAGGTAGGGTAGGGTAGGGTAGGGAAGGAAGATGAAAGAGGGTGTTTATTGAGTGTTGTACATGGACTCTTCACTCCCTCACTGTCTGGGAAGAGAGAGGATTACTTTAGAAAGAAAAAGAAAATGAGGGAAGGAGATGGTAAGGAAACAAGATGACGAGGAGAAACAAAATAAAGGGAGGAGGAGGAGGGAGGAGAAAACGAGGAAAGAAGAAGAAGAAGAAGAAGGATAGATGATAATGGCGATGGTGAAAGAGAAAGTGTATTTGTATGTACTGTATATATATGTGTGTATGTATGCCTGTATGTGCGCGTGTGTGTGTGCGCTTGTGTGTATAGAGAGCTTAAGATACCGCGGGAGATTTACTTGTGAAATAAAATTATAGCGTTTGGTACAGGTCTCTGATTCTGTCGTTTGGTGAAGGGCTTGAGTGTGGTAGTTGTGGTAGTGTGTATGTGATGGTGTGGTAGTGTGTATGTGATGGTGTGGTAGTGTGTATGTGATGGTGTGGTAGTGTGTATGTAACTGGTGTGGTAGATGGGTATTGTGGTTAAAAGTGGTGGTTGTGTTGATAGGGAAGAAGTTGATGTTGTCTTAGGATACAGCGCCTCCTGTAGCAGGTTGGTGGTGAGGCTGTAACGGTAAGATGATGAGACAGTTACAGTGAGATGGTGAGAGTTATAGTGAGATGCTGACTCCGTTACAGTGGTGGTGTTAAGAGTCTTTCAAAAGCACTGAGAGAGAGAATCATCAAAGGGTCATAACAGCTCATTAGACCCCAACTACCCAAACTACACTCGTCCACCCTCCTGTATCCATCACAAGGAAGCAACACGCAGTTCCCCCATCTTAGAATCCTTCCTTCCTTGACCTGTTATATATTTCCCTTCTGTGTTATTTATACCACTGGGTTGGAGAAGAATGGCTACTGGTTTGTCGTTTATCAAGAAAAAAACAAAATTTCTTTATAAACATGAAATATACATCAATTTAAAGATTTACTGTTAGGTGATAAAGATCGTCGGATGCTTGTGTTAATTAGTTGTACCGTGGTTAGGCATCGTTACAGCTTAGAGTGGTAGTTATGAATGATTGTATGGTACTCGTTCACTCGCAATAGTCGATTATGGTTGGAAGCGAGAAGGAAATATATAACAGAGGGTTGTATTGGGTGTTTTAACTTATCCAAACGTTTAGTGGTGTTAGGTGAATATGTTCCTTGAGGGTGAGATTAAACGTTTAGTATACAGGTGCTTAAACGTTTGTGCTGTTGCGTCATAAGCTGTTTTTGTTTACCTATCGTGTCAACAGTAACCAATGGTGAACGGACCTTGACACACTGTTAACCCCCTTTGAGTACGATGAGTTATTCCCTTGAGTGCGATTATTTAACCCCCTTGAGTACGATAATAAACGCCTTGGGAACGTTGATTTAATTCCTTGAGTACGATAACTTAATCCCTTGAGTACGATGGTTTGGTTCCTTGATTACGATGACTTTATTCCTCCTGAGAACGATGAATGAACGCCTAGAGAATGGTGACTTAACCCCTTGAGTACAATAACTTAATCCCTTTAATACGATGACTTTACGCCCCCTCCCCCCACCCCCCTGTGTCATCGTAATCAAAAAGTTAATCTAACAATCAGTTGTTTATGAGTTCTCTATCACCGTCTCTCCAGCTGTACTCAAGAATGTATACATGTACTCTATCTAGTCTCGGTAACACGTACGGGCTGGTATTATTAAAAACAGTCGATGGAGCTCTTAAGATGGTGGTTAGGTTCCGTGGTAGATGTGAACGGAGGAAGAATATGTGAGGAAATTATAGTTATTATTGTTGTTTTGGAATGAACCTAACCTAACCTAACCTCACGTCACCTAATCCGGGTAATACTCTACATGCGTGTGACTAACGTAATAAAAACCCAATTCTAAACTTATTAAATATATCTAAAGCAGTCGCGGGTGTCAGGAAAATACAACAAGAATAAATTACTCTGAAATAAGATATATGATTACATAATTGGTTCTACTGCTGACATTACACCGCCTGAAGGAGTGGACAAAATGTATTAAATATGCTGCCACTTAGTTAGGTAACCACTGCTTCATAGTTGCCCGTGTACGTGCTGTTTCTTATGTCTGTGCCAGGATTAAGGGGGGGTGGTGAGAATTCATTGTTGGTCTGTGTGTCTTTGTGATCTAAGTTCATACATTAGTTTACCTCATACATTAGTTTACCTCATACATTAGTTTAGTTCATACATTAGTTTACGTCATACGTTTGTTTACCTCATGCATTAGTTTACCTCATACATTAGTTTACCTCATACATTAGTTTAGTTCATACATTAGTTTACGTCATACGTTTGTTTACCTCATACATTAGTTTACCTCATACATTAGTTTACCTCATACATTAGTTTACCTCATACATTAGTTTACCTCATACATTAGTTTACTTCATACATTAGTTTAGTTCATACATTAGTTTACCTCATACATTAGTTTACCTCATACATTAGTTTACCTCATACATTAGTTTACCTCATACATTAGTTTACCTCATACATTAGTTTAGTTAATACATTAGTTTACGTCATACAGTTTGTATACTTCATACAAAAAACACCAATAACAACAAAATTAAAACGACATTACATCTGTTCGATTCTTCATTCCATTTATTATAGGTCTTGTGTGTGGGCCTATCTCACACACACACACACACACACACACACACACACACACACACACACACACACACACACGTCATCCCTAGGTGACAACTTAAACCCAAACACTAATTAAAGTCACATAATAAACTAAATATTAAAATTTGTAAGTGTGTTAGCTGCTGGGATTATCTGTATTAGTGGTGTCTGTCTGTCTGTCTGTCTGTCTCTGTCTGTCTGTCTCTGTCTGTCTGTCTGTCTGTCTGTTTGTCTATCTGTGTCTGTAAAGAAAACATTTACAATTTCACCTTAAGCCTCAAAAAGGTGCGGTGGCGAGTGGATACAACGCTCATGTACAGTTGGGGAAATGAAGGTAGTCCAGTACAGTGCCGATCTTACTGCCTCCTTGTATACCATAGGCTTAGTGTATAGTGTAACGTATCCATATATATGAACTGTTTTCATTATCACTATACGTCCTAAAGTTAGCGTTACACCTGCTTAAAACACCTGTATTGTCCCCTTTAATTAATGTGGTGATTAATATTACAATTTTACGGTAAACAAAAACAGATCATCTAAATATTAGCCACATAGTTTATTTCACCTGAAGATTAACCACCCTAACGCTTAACTAACCTAACCTAACCTAACCTAACGCTTAACTAACCTAACCTAACCTAACCTAACCTTCTTCTGCAACCAGACAAAAACTCCAATCCACCCTAACGCTTAACTAACCTAACCTAGTCTAACATAACCTTTTTCTAACCATACAAAAACCTAACCTAAACTTAACCACCCTAACGCTTAACTAACCTAACCTAGTTTAATATAACCTTTTTCTAACCATACAAACCTAACCTAACCTAACCACCCTAACGCTTAACTAACCTAACCTAGTTTAACATAACCTTTTTTCTAACCATACAAAAACCTAACCTAACCTAACCACCCTAACGCTTAACTAACCTAACCTAGTCTAACATAACCTTTTTCTAACCATACAAAACCTAACCTAACCTAAATCCAATTCTAACGCTTAACTAATCCCAACCTAGTTTAACATAACCTTTTCTAACCAGACAAACCTAACAATCCCTCCCCTAACGCTTAACTAACCTAACCTAGTTTAACATAACCTTTCTAACCAGACAAAAACCTAACCTAACCTAACCACCCTAACGCTTAACTAACCTAACCTAGTCTAACATAACCTTTTTCTAACCAGACAAAACTCAACCTAACCTTAACCAATTCTAACGCTTAACTAACCTAACCTAGTTTAACATAACCTTTTTCTAACCAGACAAAAACCTAACCTAACCTAAATCCAATCCTAACGCTTAACTAACCTAACCTAGTCTAACATAACCTTTTTCTAACCAGACAAAACCTAACCTAACCTAACCTAATTTATTAAAACCTAGCCTAATGAAATCTAATCTAATCTAACCTAACCTAACCTAACCTACCCCCCCCCACCCAGGTAGCGTTCGGGTGTTTAATCATCAAGTGAAATAAGCTAGGGGGGCTAATCTTCAGGTGATCCACGAAAGCAATGTAATTTTTTTTCACAGTTGAGTTTTTTATGGTTATGAAGAACAACAAACAAGTAACACCTGCAACAATTAACTCCCACAACCAGCACCCACAAACAACGAACACCCACAACCAATATCCACATCACACTCAATAACCAACACACACAAATAACAACAACCAGCACCCACAGCCACTACACCCAGCCCCCACAACACCCAGCCCCCACAACACCCAGCCCCCACAACACCCAGTCCTCACAACACCCAGTCCCCACAACACCCAGTCCCCACAACACCCAGCCCCCCACAACACCCCAGGTAGCCCCCACAACACCCAACCCCACAACACCCAGTTCCTCATTAACACCCCAGCTTAATAATACCCCAAGCCCCATTGAACACCCAGCCCCACAACACCCCCAACAACACCTACTGCGTAATATATTAATTTCACCTTTATTCATCATATGGAAGTGTTCAGAACTTAATGATGAATCGAGGGAAAATTTATTACGTTTTTATGACGTAAAGAAACGCCTCCGGATATTGAACAACAAAGAGTAAGAAAACTAGCGTAGCATGTGAGCAGGAGGGAGGTAGGTGTCTGTATAGGGGAGGGGGGGGAGGAAAGGAGGGGTTGAGAGGGACGTGTGTGGAGGAGGATGGGGTGGGGGGAAGAGGAGGGGTAGAGAGAGGGGGAGAGTCAACACACTATGTAAACACGTAACATAAACACGCCGGTTCTCTCTCTCTCTCTCTCTCTGGGTATCGGGACCTCCTCTTGTAAAATAAAAATAACACTTTGGCTTTGGATAACTACCAGCCTAGCATCCACCGCACATAAACACCTCCTCCTCCTCCTCCTCCTCCATCTCCTCCACTCTGTCTCCTCCATCGGCAACTCCATTGCTATAATTTCACCTCCTCTAGCCCCTCTTACATCAACACGCGACGCCCCTGGCTTGATCATTTACTGGACGGGGACGAAGTCGTGTGAAAAGCGGTGTTGAGCGTGGCTGCTGCGTCGTCGTCGTCACTCCCTCGCCCTAAACAACCTGACGAAGGCTCCTGGACTCACACCGACAAAGACGCTGGGGGTGTTTGGGAAAAATAAAGGCTTGGCTATTTTATTCAAGGGAGGCGAGCGAGTGGTGATGGGGTGTCAATTGTGTACAACCAAATGGGATGGTGTTGTAGGGGAGATGAAGAAGGGAGAAGAGAGGAGGGGAGGGAAGGGTTATGTTGTTGTTGTTGCCGTCTCTCCCTCCCTCCTCTCCCTCCCTGAGCCGTGGGGTGATGTATCATGTTTGTTTACACTGCCAGGAATATACAGTTACTATATTGATGGTTGGTTAACATTGCATGTCTATTGGCACGACAAGACGCCAGCACCACTGTTGTGTACGGCGCCAGCTCTGTGTTACACCTCATGTGCTAGAGCCTAGACAACACATGTGTCCAGGATACAGTATTACGTGTCACACCCAGCAACACGTCCTTCGGAAACATATGTATTACTTGTATTATAGCAACACACCCTTACAGTATGATCATATCCTGTAAATCAATATTGTATTATGAATTATACCTCTATATCATGTAATACAACGCTGTATTTATTATACATCATGGTATACATCCGGGGATACACCTCGTGTCTCTCTGTATCCTGTAATTGAACTCTTTTACCTGTAATACATTGCTGTATCTCGTAATACATCTCTTTATCACTTTAACCCCACAACAGCTAAATGTATTTGTCTGTAATACGTCACTGTACCTTTAAAATACAGTACAGTATCCCTAGCACACTATTACATCGTTAAATACAGCGCTGTAACCCCCTAATCTATCCCGTTACAAAACATATTTCATCATCTCGATACAAATATTATTACAACACGTCATGTAATCCTGTATTATTACATTTCACGCCGCATAGTTATCACACTGACAGATTACAGCAAAAAAAAACTAGTTCAGAGTTACAGTGGTGAGCGTTGCTGTATTGTGTTCTAAAGTGGAGTATTATAGATTGTATTACTCTATGATTTGCTATACAATGGAGCACAGTATTTGGTCGGTAATACAGTTCACTATGTTCTAGACTCTCACATCTGTATTCCTAGTACTGTACTCAACTAAGGTTAAGTTTAGTAGTCTAGCTTAAGTTTGTCGATTAGTTATATATTTTGTATTCCGTTATGAGGAATGTTCCGTGTAGGAGCCTTAGTGAAGCGTTATCCAGGGTAGTATACCATCCATCCATCCATCCATCCATCTATCCTTCCAAAGCGTTATCCAGGGCAGTATACCATCCATCCATCCATCCATCTATCCATCCAAAGCGTTATCCAGGGCAGTATAGCATCCATCCATCCATCCAAAGCGTTATCTAGAATAGTACAGCATCCATCCATCCATCCATCCAAAGCGTTATCCAGGGCAGTACAGCATCCATCCATCCATCCAAAGCGTTATCTAGAATAGTACAGCATCCATCCATCCATCCATGACACAAATAACGCTTAATTTGAACCAATGTATGACTAAAGATTTCTCACGAGTTCGATTATAAGTCTTATCTGTTCTTAGACACGATGAGGGATATGGTCTTATATCATGTGAGTGACCTCGTGCACACCCTGATAGAATTAGCTAAATGAGATGTGCTGACGAGATGTGTTTGAGTGTGCATTTGTGAGTGGTTTGTTGGGTAGTTTTATACGCGTGTGTTTGTATTGTTCATGTAATGTTTTGGTAAGTGTTTGTGTACATGTATAATACTAGTATAGCTATTGGTTTATTTGGTTTTGGATTGTAATAAACACGTTCAAATCTCCTACAAAAACACGTAACATTATTCCCTTTAAAACATCTTGTAAAACTGTTAAGGATCAATTTAATATGGAAATCGAATTAAAAAAATAAATACATCAAGATAAAAAAAAATAATAAAAAAAACATTACCTTGATTACCTTGTAGACTAAATCGAAATATTGTAAGAGGAATAATTTACGATATCAATTACCTATACTAACCTTAACTTATATCTCGGCATTCTAGCATATTGTCCACCTATCCGTTTGTTCGATATTTTTTTTTCTTTTCATTTACCAATATAAACTTGTATAGCAATATATTCCCCGTGTTTAAGGTCTGTCTGTGTGTGTGTGTAAATTACCACAAAAGCAGGGTAAGGTTCGAACCCAGAGCCTGACGATGCCACGATGCCAAGGTATACACAGGAGTTACAGCCCATAATTTAACGAGTACTATAGCCGTGTCATGTACCGCTTCTCACAACACTTGTCGATTTATTTATTTGGCTTCGTCGTCGTAGCATACATAGAGGAATTGTTGGAATATTTGATATAATATCCTGGTGACATGCAAAGAGTACGGTCTATCTGCCTGCCTGCCTATCTGCCTGCCTGCCTGCCTGCCTGCCTGGGAAGTGTGTACAAATAAGTTGGGGTGTCTAATCATCAGGTGACCAGGTAAACGCATCATAGTGTCGACAACAGTAGCGTGTGTGTGGTCAATGCCTCGTCACCATCAACAAATTAACCAACAACAAGATTTATGCAAAAATATTCAGAGTCCGTAATTTCACGAGGTTAGCAATGGTTAATTATATGATTAATTAAGATAAAAATCAAATACCCGTGTAAATAAATGCTAGTTTTGTGCTCCGCCATGACTATATTGTTTGTGGCTACTGTGTGTCTGTCTGTCTGTGTGTGTGTGTGTGTGTGTGTGTGTGTGTGTGTGTGTGTGTGTGTGTGTGTGTGTGTGTGTGTGTGTGTGTCTGTGTGTGTGTGTGTGTGTCTGTGTGTGTCTGTGTGTGTGTCTGTGTGTGTGTGTGTGTGTGTGTGTGTGTGTGTGTGTGTGTGTGTGTGTGTGTGTGTGTGTGTGTGTGTGTGTGTGTCGTGCAGGTATCTACATAATATGTGAGAGGACTAAAGATTGATTCAACTTGCCTCCACATTCCTGGTGTGTGTGTGGAACAATGAACCTTCCTTGATGGTGGTCTAAGGGGCGGATATGAGGTCTTGTACTTATCCTAGTGGGATTTTAAGTCTGGATAAAGAAGGAGAAGAAGATTTTTGTCTGGACGTCTTTTCATACATGTAGTGGTATTACCTCATAAACGCTGGGCCTATGTTGACAATGTACCCCGGACTTGGTAACACTCCCATAGGTTTAGAGATAGCTGGCTGGCTGATTAACGGTAATGGCTTCAACCTGTACTTATTGACAGAAGTACAGCAGGTAGTGGGCAAGTCTAGTTGATAAGTACAAATATATATATATATACCTGTGAACGTATTATTATTAGTGTTGTGGTTGTTGTTGTTGTTAGTATTGTTGCTGTTGTTATTAGTGTTGTTGTTGTTGTTGTTGTTAGTGTTGTTGCTGTTGTTATTAGTGTTGTTGTTGTTGTTGTTGTTTTTACTGTGTGAAGACGAATACACAACAGAATAATCCTCCATTGTATGTCACTTGATTTACACCATAAAACAGGAGATTCATAGATAATAACATAACTTAATTTTACTCTGAGAAAAATATTGAAAATTAACAAAATAAATATTCAAATGTAGCCATATTTAACCTTGATGGCGTGTAGGGTGGGTGACGTGTAGGATAGTGTGTAGGGCGTGTACAGGTGGCGTGTAGGGAGTGTACAGGTAGCGTGTAGGGCGTATACAGGTGGCGTGTAGGGTGCGTATAGGTGGCGTGTAGAGAGTGTATGATGGGCGTGTACAACCAATGTCCTCAATTGGGTGCTCGTGATTGACCTGTAACAAGGAATAACAGACTGATTTAAAAGCTTAGGATGCAATATTGAACCGTGTTACGTACACACACACACACACACACACACACACACACACACACACAGCTACGTACACACATAAACGAGAGAGAGAGAGAGAGAGAGAGAGAGAACTGATGGTGGTAGTGGTAGTAGATGATGGTGGTTAGTGGTAATAGATGTTGGTGGTAGTAGTGGTAGTAGTTGTTAGTGGCAGTAGTGATAGTGGTGGTAGTGGTAGTAGATGATAGTACCTTGCAACAGCGGTGGTGGTAGTAGTAATAGTAGTGTTAGTAGTAGCAAATGGATGGTGACGTTTATAACAATGATGACGACGATGATGAGGATAATGGCGACGATGATGATTGATGACGATGATGATGATGATGATAATGACGATGATGATGATAATGACGATGATGATGATTGATAATGATGATGACCAATGACCACACGTGACCACACTTGCACTCCTCTCAGCTGTACTAACACACAAGACACTCTCTTCCCCTTCCTCTTCTGTATCTACAGCTGCCCAACTCTCCTGCACGTGCCCGGCCCCTCACTCTGCCACTCACTAAGGACGTGCGAGTTCCGGTCACTCATCTTTCTTTAATATAACTTTTGAGTGACTTGTTATATTATGCTCCTTGACTGTATGAGTTATGTATTCTGTAATGTTATAATAATGGTCTATGACGTTTTTTTTTGTAACCTGTAGTTATGTATTTTGTAACGTACTTGTTATACCGTGTAAATATGACGCTGTAGTTCTTGTAATAATAATAATTATAACTATAATGATATTAAAAGTCTTCCATTATTATTATTATTATTATTATTATTATTATCATTAGTAGTAGTAGTAGTAGTAGTAGTAGTAGTAGTAGTAGTAGTAGTATTAGTAGTAGTACAATCTGTAACACTTATTATAATATGCAACACTTATCACACTCTGCAACACCTCACACTCTGCAATACCTCACACTCTGCAACACCTCACACTCTGCAACACATTACACACTACAACACCTCACGCTACAACATATTACAATCAGCAACACACCACACTCTGCAACACCTCACACTACAACACATCACACTCAACAACACATGTGTAACAGTAATATGGTCTTCACTGTCTTATACACCTGCAATAATTACTAATGCTCGCCAGCTCCTGTTATCTGTATGCAACTCCTGATCAACACTAAGACACATTTTAGTGACGCGAAACACATGTATGATGCCTGGAGCGATTGACTGTAGACTGTAAAGTGGCTATTATTACCTTGTTGCAACAGTGGATAGTACCTTGTTGCAGTGGATAGTACCTTGTTGCAGTGGATAGTACCTTGCAACAGTGGATAGTACCTTGTAACATTGGATAGTACATTGTTGCAGTGGATAGTACCTTGCAACAGTGGATAGTACCTTGTAACATTGGATAGTACATTGTTGCAGTGGATAGTACCTTGTTGCAACAGTGGATAGTACCTTGCAACATTAGATAGTACCTTGTTGCAGTGGATAGTACCTTGCAACAGTGGATAGTACCTTGTAACATTGGATAGTACATTGTTGCAGTGGATAGTACCTTGTTGCAACAGTGGATAGTATCTTGTTGCAGGGGATAGTACCTTGTTTTATAAAATTGCAAGCCATTGGATAGTATTTTGTACTATTGAGAAATTTTGCAAAATAAGATAGTACCTTGTTGCAAAGAGGGATATTACCTTGTTTCAGTGGATAGTAAATTTGTTGCCGTGGATAGTACCTTTTGCAACATTGATAGTATTTGCATCATTGGATAGTACCTTGTTGCAACAGTGATAGTACCTTGTTGCAACAGTGGATAGTAACTTGTTGCAACAGTGGATACCACCTTGCAACAGTGGATAGTACCTGTTGCAACAGTGATAGTACCTTGCAAACAGTGGATAGTACCTGGCATCAGTATAATGCCTTGGTAAGAGAGACTCAACCCCTTGCAACAGTGGGATAATGCCTGCAAGAGAGACCAATCCTTGCAACAGTGGATAGTGCCTTGCAACAGTGGATGGTAATAATGCTCTCAACATGAAGTATCGAGTATAATTCTTTTGTTTTAACACTTGTTTTTATTGTTAGCGTGCATCAAAAATCGGGTATTAGCGTGCAACACTTGGTATTCGTGTACAACATTGCATATGAGCGTGCACCGGTGGACACTACTAGTCTGCCACAATAAACTAACACGTCCCTCCACAGAATGGACACGGGGTGCACACAACTAGCAGCAGGGTACTCAAAAGAGGATGGAAGAAGGATGCACAATACACTAGTAAAAATTAAGTATAGGATGGGACACGGGGTGCACAATAAACTAGCAGGTACCGTGCACAGGATGGGACACGGGGTGCACAATAAACTAGCAGGTACCGTGCACAGGATGGGACACGGGGTGCACAATAAACTAGCAGGTACCGTGCACAGGATGGGACACGGGGTGCACAATAAACTAGCAGGTACCGTGCACAGGTACCGTGCACAGGATGGGACACGGGGTGCACAATACACTAGCAGGTACCGTGCACAGGATGGGACACGGGGTGCACAATAAACGCCTTCTCCCTGGGAAATAATCTAGTTAGCGTGCAATACCCTGATATCAACGTGCAACACCAAATATTTGCGTGCAACACTTAGCATCAGCGTGAATCAATAAGTAAGACACATGTTGATGATACATAACACTTGATAACACCTGGAAACACCTGCAGCCGATGTGTAATACTTATTGAAGGGATAACGCCGAAACACATGTCATTAGTAACACAGATGGCAACGTCAGCAACACCTGCCATTAGTAGCACTGGTGGCAGCGTCAGCAACACTTGCCATAGTAACACTGATGGCAACGTCAGCAACACCTGCCATTGGTAACACTGGTGGCAGCGTCAGCAACACCTGCCATTAGTAACACTGGTGGCAGCGTCAGCAACACCTGCCATTAGTAACACTGGTGGCAGCGTCAGCAACACCTGGAGATTTGCACGTAGAAGACACAACAAAAGGGAAAATAATTGAAGAAGATGATGCAGAAACAGGGAGAGGAGGAGAGGAAAGAAGCGTCAGGAGGGGAGAGAGGAGCGTCAGGACGTCAGCAGCATCAAGAGGGGAGAGAGAGAGTGAGAAAGTGTCAGCATCATCAAGAGGAGGGAGAGGGAACGTCAGCATCATCACCAAGGGAGAGAGAGAACGTCAGCATCGTCAGCAGGAGGAGAGAGAGAACGCCAGCATCATCATCAGCAGGAGAGAGAGAGAGAGGGAACGTCAGCATCATCACCAAGGGGGAGAGAGAACGTCAGCATCATCATCAGAAAGAAAGAGAGAGGGAACGTCAGCATCATCAAGAGGAGAGAAAGAGAGAGAACGTCAGCATCATCAGCAGAAAGAAAGAGAGAGGGAACGTCAGCATCATCAAGAGGAGAGAGAGAACGTCAGCATCGTCAGTAGGGTGGAGAGAGAACGTCAGCTGCAAGAAGAAGTAGCAACAACAACAACAACAGCAGCAGAAGGGGATGGAATAGCAGATTACAGCAGCGGAAGAGGAGGAGGAGGAGGAGGAGGAGGAGGAGGAGGAGTGAAAGGGAGGAAGAGGAAGAAGGAAGGAAGAGGTTATAGGACCAGTGACAGGAAGAAGAGGAAGAAGGAAGAACGAAGGAGGAAGTTGTAGGAGAAGCAGCGGGAGGAAGGAGGGAGAGAAAGAAAGAAGGAAGAAAGAAAGAAAGAAAGGAAGGAAGGAAGGAGGGAGGGAGGAAGAAGGAGGTAATAGGTACAGCGGAAGGAGGAAAGAGGAAGAAAGAGAAAGGAGATTGCAAGAACAACATCAAGATAAAGAGGGTGAACACTGCAGAGGCAAAGAATGGAAAGGAGGAAGAATGAGGGAGAGAAGGAATGGAGAGAGAGAGAGAGAGAGAGAGAGAGAGAGAGAGAGAGAGAGAGAGAGAGAGAGAGAGAGAGAGAGAGAGAGAGAGAGAGAGGAACAATAGCAGAAGAAGAAGTAGCAGTAGCAATAAGGAGGGAGTGGTAGTGGTGATAACAATGGTAATGGTGGTAGTTGTAGTAGTCATGATGGTGGTAGCAGAGATAATAATAATAGTAGTAGTAGTAGTGGTGGTGGTCGTGATAATAGTAGTAGTAGTAATGGTGGTAGTAGTGATAATAGTAGTAGTGGTGGTAGTGATAATGATGGTGGTGATAGTGGTGGCTAGCGATGGTGGTGGTGGTGGTGGTAGTGGCGAGGCAAACACAAACACACACTGATGTATTATTATGCTCAACATCGACACCTTCTCAAACTGTGCGTGCCTGATAGTGCTTGCTTGCCGGGGATACATTGTGTGTTGATGTGCGTGTGTACAATGTTACGTGTTGATCTGCGCATACGTATTATATTTTATGTATGTGTATGTATGTGTGTGTATGTATGTGTGTGTGTGTGTGTGTGTGTGTGTGTGTGTGTGTGTGTGTGTGTGTGTGTGTGTGTGTGTGAACGCCCCCGTCCACCCGTTATTACTTGTGCATGTACTTCCCCTCGGTTGTGTTGCTCCCTTCCTCGTTATTTCCTCTTTTCCCCCTCCCCTGCTTCGCTTCCCCTTTTCCCACTTTTGCTTCTTTCTCTTGTCTCCTTCTCCTTTGTCTATGTCTGTTTCCTTCTTCTTTATCTCTGTCTGTCTGTCTGTTTCTGTCTCGTTCTCCCGTTATCTTTTTCTTTCTCTCTGCCTCTTAGATCTTTCCCTCTCTCCTTCCTCCTTCTATTTCTCCTCCTCCCCCTCCTCCTTATCCTCCTCTTCCTCCTGCTCGCCCTTCTCTTCCTCCTCCCTTTCTCCTCCTCCTCCTTTCAATCCGCCTTTACCTTCCTACGTCTTCCCTTCCTCTACCACCTTTCCCACTCTCTCTCACTAATAACCACATTGTCAGCTTCTCCTTTGGTATCCCTACATCTCATTCTTCCTCACCCCCTCCCCATCCCCTTACCTCCCTCCCCTTCCCTTATTTCCCTCCCCCTTCCTGACCTCCCTCCCCCTTCCCTCACCACCCTCATCCTTTCCCACACCTCACCACCCTCCCCCTTCCCTCACTCCTTTTCTCTCTCCCCCATTCCCTAACCCCACCCATATTCAGTTGTCTCCCTCACCCCTTTTCTCTCTTTCTCTCTCCCCTTCCCTCTCCCTTCTCTTTCTCAGTTTTCTCTGCCTCCTACTCTCCCTCTCTTCTTTCCCTCGCTTCTTATCCATCTTCGTATTTTTTCATTGATTGAGGGTAAAAAGAGAAAATAATTTATTTATTTTTTATTATTGAATTGGTATTATGTGTCCGTGCAGGTGTTGAATATCTCTCTCTCTCTCTCTCTCTCTCTCTTTCTCTCTCTCTCTCTCTCTCTCTCTCTCTCACATAATTTACCTCACCAGAATTACTGTTTTCTTGGCATCACCCTCTCCTTCTTCTTCTTCTTCTTCTTCTTCTTCTCTACCTGTCTTTTCTTGCCACATGTTCGCCACTTCCCTCTCTTTCTTCCCATACTCGCATCCTCCTCCTCTTCCTCCCTTCCTCCTCCTCCCTTTCCAATCTCTCTCCCTCTGTCCGTCCGTTGCTGGTATATCAGGCGCTCTCCCATGGCTCCCCCGTGCCCCCTCTGCTGGGTGTCCCTCCCCGTCTTGTAAACACACACACACACACACACACACACTGGGCCAGGCAGCCACCACTAGCGGCAGCACCACCACCACGCACCCCGAGACCACTAGTGACTGCCGAGACACCTCCACCACCACCACCCACTTACGTCCTCCTCCACCACCACCACCACCACCCACTTAGGTCCTCCACCACCACTCACCCAGGTCCTGCTCCACTACCACCCTGTCGCGAGTGTATCAGTGAGGTTTTGAACGCACGCACTTCACTTCCTCTCTCACAAGTACTGACTGGGCCGCTCCCTGGTGGTAGTGTTGAACAGTGCGAGTGTTTACGTTGTGTCGTCGGAGTTGTGTTGTGCGCGCTGGGAGGTCTGGTGTCGGGGAGCAGCGCGTGAGGGAACGGAAGGTGGTCGTGGGTTGCCCTGACAATGAACAATCGTTGCTTTTCAGTGACTCGGTGTTCTTGACGCTTAAGCCGCGGTGTCAAGTAAGGTGAAACGTTAATGAGCCATCGGGTACCTGTGTGTTGAGGAAATGTTGTGTATTGTGTGGTGCCAGTGATTGATCCTTGCTGTAGTGCTGTTAAAGGTCGACACAACACCGCCTCAGGCACTCAGCTGTGTGAGTCATGTGCTCACTAGTGACGCGGATTAAGACTTCTGAAATGAACTAAAATGCCTATTTATTTACTTGAAACATTGGGCGAAAGTCTCCCCAAAAGATGTCAATGCCAACAGAGAAAATGGCAGACCGTCCCGAACTTGATTCAACAAAAGAAAACGGAACAGACGATGCTAATGGGATGGCAGAGGAGGTGGGCGGAGCAGAGGAAGGGGGCAGGTCAAGAGGGGGGGAGGAGACCACGCAGGGGGGGAGTGAACCCCTCTCATATGAAGAACCCATTGACACAGGTCCCAACACCGTCCCAGGCTCAGGTGGCTTCAAGAAGATTTACATTGGAAAGATCGTCAACCCCAGGCAGGTAGGGACTATTCAATGAACCTGAGAGAGCCATTACAGGTGTATTGCATGTGATTGTTATTATTCACACCAGGTAAACCCACGGAATACTAAAACCCTGAACCAACGAGTCTGGGAACACAGAAAGGTTCTCACAGTCCGAATCAGTTAACACCCTCAGCCCCATGGGATACAAAGTTACATAAGACGTAATAATAATGACAATAATAACATAATTCACTAATTTCTCACCTTTATTAACACAATGTTAAATCTTCGAGTAATTAAATAGTGTTTATTGGTGTTTAGTAGAAATTTATATAGTTGTAGCTTATGGTGACGTGTTGACGCGCGCACCATCAGCAAGCAAGCCACGGTGAGGTGTGTGTGTGTGTGTGTCTAATGATCAGGTGCATACTATGAGCTGACCAATTAAAACAACGCCTGTAAATACTGATCACTTGAGCTTCTCTAGCGTGTAGGCAGGTGTCTAGTGGAGCTCCCAGGTCTGTGTGTGTGTGGGGGGGTGAGCCTTCCAGATGTATGGTGAGGCAGTGTAGTGTACAACAAGGCACTACACTTCCCAGATGTTAACAGCACCTGCGTTGCTAATTAATGCAACCTGAGTATGATAAGCTCCTCATACTTGTAACTGTGTGGCCAAGTGTGTGGTGATGTCCTCAGGTGTGTGGTGATGTTCTCAGGTGTGTGATAATGTTCTCAGGTTTGTGGTGATGTTCTCAGGTGTGTAAATAATTTGCTATGTGTGTGGTACGAATAACACAACACAGTGAGGCTCCACGTTATGTAAGGAGACTCACTCATGAGGCTTCTGGTGTGTACCATAGCATCACGGCTCGTTTTCTTTATCTGTGTTGACCAATAGCATCACGGCTTGGAACATTCGCGTCTGTGTCGACCAATAGCATTACGGCTTGGTGCTTTTACGTCTGTGTCGACCAATAATATCATGGCACGTTTATGTTACATTCATGTCGACCAATAGCATCACAGCTCGTTTTTCTTATATCTGTGTTGACCAATAGCATCACAGCACATCTACTTTATATCTCTGTCGACCAATAGCATCAAGAGAGGCTCGTCTTCCTTGCATCTGTGTCGACCAATAGCATTACGGCTTGGCTCGTCTTCCTTATGTCTTTGTCGACCAATAGCATCACACCACGTCTACCTTATATCCGTGTCAGGTTAACTCATTCGCCTCTCTCTAAACTCGTCTCGTCGAATAAAGCACTAACCATATTGTGTCCACCTGACGTGAACTCTCTGCACCGTCACCGGCAAAAGTTCCATGACACACTAGTTCGAAACAGTACCGAAACCCAATTGATATACGACACTGTTATCTATGAGTAAACAAACCGTTCAAGAGTCTCTTTAACAGTAGTTTGGAGTCTCGTTGTTAGTAGTTTGGAGTCTCGTTGTTAGTAGTTCGGAGTCTTGGTGTTAGTAGTTCGGAGTCTCTTTACCAATAGTTCGGAGTGTCTCTGTCAGTGATTCGAAGGCTCATATTTAATGTTTCGTCGTAGGTTAGGTTAGTGTTGACTGAACTGTTATTAAGATTCAACGATTAGAACCTGTGATGAAGAAGCTTCCACTGTCGACTACTGAGATAATCTGATTAATATTTACCACACACTTCGATACTCATAAGTCCTTGAGAGGAAATTTAGCCAGAGAAGCGACTCGGAAAGACTGTTAAGTTCCAGGGGTTTGATTGAGTGTAAATGTGTTTATCAGATGGTTAAAAAGATAAGAAAGGATAGTATTTTTTTTGGGGGGGGGGGAAGCGGGGCATTTTGGAGGTCAATCGTCAAATATCTAAAAGTCGAACGGTCGTGTGGAGGTCTGGAGGTCTAACAGAGGTGTGGAGGTATGTAGGTGTGGGGATGTCGGGAAGTGTGGCTGAGGTGTGGAGGTCTTATAGATGTGGAGGTGTAGCTGAGGTGTGGAGGTCTGACAGAGGTATGGAGGTGTGCAGGTCTGGCAGTGATGAGAAGGTTTGGCAGCGCGCGGTCTGAAGGTCTTAGCAGCGCGCGTTGTGGGAGTCTGGCAACGGCGTGAAGACTTTACCTCGCGCGGTGTGGAGGAGGTCTGGCAGCGGTGTGAAGGGTCAGGGCGGTATTGCCACACGATTGGTCACTTGGACACTTAACAGCCGCGGTTCAGCCAATTAAAAGTCAAGTGGCTGCTGTTGTCTTCTAATGTCGTAAAAAGTGTTGTACGTGGTGTAATATGTTTGGCCAACAACCTAACCTAACCTAACCTAACGTGTTTAGAGGAACGTTTAATGTGTCTATGAATCACAAAATCAGAGGCACGTTAAGTTTGAATCCATGAACGTAAACAAACACACAGACACAAAAGGTTCCAGAAGCAATATCATGTTAACTCCTATACCCCTGATGTGACCCCTTCAGTAATACCCCTGATGTGACCCCTTCAGTAATACCCCTAATGTGACCCCTTCAGTAGTACCCCAAATGTGATCCCTTCAGTAGTACCCCTGATGTGACCCCTTCAGTAATACCCCTAATGTGACCCCTTCAGTAATACCCCTGATGTGACCCCTTCAGTAGTACCCCTGATGTGACCCCTTCAGTAGTAACCCTAATGTGACCCCTTCAGTAGTACCCCTAATGTGACCCCTTCTGCAGAATAATACGAGTTTCACTGCTCCTGAAACACACACACACGCGAAGTAGTGGTCACTGCTACCTGAATTTAATGTGATTTTTAACTAAACACAAAACATTTTGATAAGGAAAACATCCGTATTATGTTGCTGACTGGTTCCTCCTGATGTATATAATAGCCACGTCACTTGTATTTAGTAGTTGTTTATATACAGAATGACAGTATCGTGTGTGGTAGTCAGCCCGTAGTGTCATACCACCAGTGAGGGCCGCAGTGTGTGTGTGTGTGTGTGTCGACTCTGTATGTTTATGGTTTCATGCAGAGGGAGGGAGAAGGAGTTCATCTGTCGTTAAAATATCTCTACGCCAAGGATTGATGAAGAGAATGATACTGATTGTTGTAGCTTATTGTGTTATGTAGAGTCAAGCTTGGCAGTGTTGTATCGGGATCTGGTCACACACACACACACACACACACACACACATACACACACACACACACACCCCTTATTAAACCCTGGCAGAAGGAACAAAGTGGCAGGACCAGAGTGGCGGTATAGAGGAGCCAGGGATCGCCGCGGGCAGCCCCATCAGGACCTGGAATGGCCATTTTGTAATGTTTATTCTTCACACACAGATATGCTGAGTCGCTGTTGACTCTGACTCAACTGCCAAACAAGTGCAACTTTTGTTTACAGACAAAGCAAGGCGGTATTTCCGTTGTCATTGAAGAAAATCCCCTTCAAGTTTTGATGGACTTTCTCTCATTGTCTCTTCTTTGTTGTTATATCGAACATGATGGCCAAGTTTGCATATATTATCGACGGCGGAGGTAAATCTCGTTATTATTGTCGTCATGGGAAGCAGTTGTGTGGGCTGAGGGGGACACGGCCGAGCCTTCCTCACACCCACTAGTAGACGAAGACAAAAGAGGACTGTGGAGAAGGAAAAGTTGGTAATCTTGTCGAAACTGTGTATTGCCTCGCTCAGGGGCGGCGGTGGCGGCAGTCCTGTTTACTTCAGCTTTGATGCTGCTACACTAACTTGTCGCTACACTAACTTGTTGCTACACTAACTTGTTGCCACACTAACTTGTTGCTACACTAACTTGGTGCTACACTAACTTGTCGCTACACTAACTTGTTGCCACACTAACTTGTCGCTACACTAACTTGTTGCCACACTAACTTGTTGCTACACTAACTTGTCGCTACACTAACTTGTCGCTACACTAACTTGTCGCTACACTAACTTGTTGCCACACTAACTTGTTGCCACACTAACTTGTCGCTACACTAACTTGTCGCTACACTAACTTGTCGCTACACTAACTTGTCGCTACACTAACTTGTTGCTGCACTAACTTGTCGCTACACTAACTTGTTGCCACACTAACTTGTCGCTACACTAACTTGTCGCTACACTAACTTGTTGCCACACTAACTTGTCGCTACTAACTTGTTGCTACACTAACTTGTCGCTACACTAACTTTTCGCTACACTAACTTGTTGCTACACTAACTTGTTGCTACACTAACTTGTCGCTACACTAACTTGGTGCTACACTAACTTGTTGCTACACTAACTTGGTGCTACACTAACTTGTTGCTACACTAACTTGTTGCTACACTAGCTTGTCGCTACATTAACTTGTTGCTACACTAACTTGTCGCTACACTAACTTGGTGCTACACTAACTTGTTGCTACACTAACTTGGTGCTACACTAACTTGTTGCTACACTAACTTGTCGCTACATTAACTTGTTGCTACACTATTGTCGCTACACTAGCAGTGCTACACTAACTTGTTGCTACACACTAGCAGTGCTACACTAACTTGGTGCTGCACTAACTTGTTGCTACACTAGCAGTGCTACACTAACTTGTTGCTACTAACTTGTTGCCACACTAACTTGTCGCTATACTAACTTGTTGCTACACTAACTTGTCATACACTAACTTTTCGCTACACCCACTAGCATTTTATACACTAACGTTGCTACACCTGCTTGTCCGCTACACTAGCAGTGCTACACTAACTTGTTGCTACACTAACTGATTTTACTAACTTGTTGCTACACTAACTTGTTGCTACACACTGGCTTGTCTGCTACATTAACTTGTTGCTACACTAACTTGTCCTTTACACTAGCAGTGCTACACTAACTTGTTGCTACACTAACTTGGTGCTACACTAACTTGTTGCTACACTAACTTGGTGCTACCCTAACTTGTTGCTACACTAACTTGGTGCTACACTAACTTGTTGCTACACTAACTTGTTGCTACACTAACTTGGTGCTACCCTAACTTGTTGCTACACTAACTTGTTGCTACACTACCTTACCACCACACTACCTTACCACCACACTAACTCTCCACCACACTACTTTGCCACCACACTACCTTACCACCACACTACCTTACCACCACACTAACTCTCCACCACACTACTTTACCACCACACTACCTTACCACCACACTACCTTACCACCACACTACATACCACCACTAGCTCTCCACCACACACTCTCACCACTAACTCTTCCCACCACACTAACTCTCCCACCACTGCTCTCACACCACACTACCTTACCACCACTAACTCTCCACCACACTGCTTTCCCTCACCACACTGCCCACCACCACACTGCTCTCCCACCACACTGCTCTCCCACACTAACTCTCCCACCACACTAACTCTCCCACCACACTAACTCTCCCACCACTAACTCTCTACCACACTAACTCTCTACCACACTAACTCTCTACCACACTAACTCTCTACCACACTAACTCTCCACCACACTAACTCTCTACCACACTAACCCTCCACCACACTACATCACTCAAGGAGTTTCGTGAAAAGTGAGAGTCACGCCACTACTTCCGTCGTGAGTCATGCGCGGTCAAGAGATACTGTTCCCTCTCCTCTTCCTCCTCCTCTTCCTTCACTCCTCCTGCTTCCTACTCCACTCCTCTTCCTACTCCTCCACTCCCTCTGCTTCTCCCTCCTCTTCTCCTTCCTCCTCCTGCCCCTACTCCCTCCTCTTCCCTACTCCTTCCCTCCTCCTGCTTCCTACTCCCTCCTCTTCCCTGCCACTTCGCTCCTCCTGCTTCTCTCCACTCTCTTCTACTCCTCCCTCCCACCTCTCTTTCCTCCATCTTCCTCTCCCCCCATCCTCCTCTGTTTGCTTGTGGTTTTCAACATTCTTTTTTATCTTGAGTGCCATTCATTGGAACTTCAATATATATATATATATATATATACTATATATATATATATATATATATATATATATATATATATATATATATATATATATATATATATACGTACATTATATTATTGTGTGTGTGTGTGTGTGTGTGTGTGTGTGTGTGTGTGTGTGTGTGTGTGTGTGTGTGTGTGTGTAAGACCTGTGAGTTAGGCAGGCAGGTACTAGTAGTGACCACCACCTGAGAGAACTGAAGGTCATTCTTGCTGTACGTGGATAGCACAGAAGTAAATAAGCTTCAGAGTGTGTTAAGGCAGGTGGTATTATAAACAGATGGGAGGTATCAAATATATGCACCCCTCCACACTCCCTTTCTCCTTCTGCCTCTCTGCCTCCTCCTCCCTCACCTTCCCCGCCCCTCCCCTCCACTACCCCCCCCCCTCACCACCTCCTTGATGGCAGGATCACAGAGTGGGGAATGGTGCTGTGGCTTAATCCCGAACACAGAGCAATTTTTCAACACACACAGTAAAGGAATGATTTTAATGACTGCTTATAAGTCTCTCTCTCTCTCTCTCTCTCTCTCTCTCTCTTCTCTCTCTCTCTCTCTCTCTCAGCAGACACTTGTAGCGAGAGACAAACTCACCTTACGACGACGCACTTCCCGAGGCTGATTGAAGTCAATGATTAAGACTTTACTTTCGCATTCTGTCACTAGAGGGTTGACAGCTATGAGCGCTGGTTTTGAATACGGGACAAACTTGTATTTATGTCTGCTGGCAGGTAGGGAGGGTGGTGGTATAGGTAGGTGAGGGGTAAAGGTAGGTGGGTGGTTTGGGTGAGCGTTAACCTGTGCGCTACCTGTCTATATATACACACCTGAGCTTTTTATTACAAGGCTTAATCTTATACCTGTTTAATTTATGGTATCATCCTCAAGGTGGTGTCCTTATTTTTGTTGTTAATGATGGTATAATTATCATTTATACCAACGTTAAGAATAGAGGTGAACGTTATACAGGGTAGAGTCAAGTACATACATACATACATACATACATACATACATACATACATACATACATATATACAATCATACATACATACATACATACATACATACATACATACATACGTACATACATACGTACATACATACATACATACATACATACATACATACATACATACATAAAAACACACACACACACACTTGCAGTACCACCTGTCATGTACTGCACTCAACTCAACCTAATTATCATATTATAAAACAATTGCGTGAAGAATTAAAGGAAGACCAAGTGTCTGTTTATTGCGGTGAAGTAAAGAGTATTTATGGG